>NC_069362.1:62616590-62919621 GCF_021730395.1 Mercenaria mercenaria
CAATTTACTGCACACCTTGTAATTGTTGGATTTTAATTTATCTAGGAATGTTTCTTTTTTTTTGCATATACTTTGTCGCGATATCGTTTCACGCGGGGTAAAATATCAGTTAGGCATGAAGTTATACGATAAAATAAATTGGTATTGGTACATGTAAAAGGGTTAAAATATCTATAAAACGAGCTTTATGTGATTGTATATGCAATTAAGGAATCCATCATAATCTTGCTGATCATCTATGCGAACTTTGAAAATACAAACTTCAGGGAAGTGATTAGAGGCCAAATCCTGTTCAATAAAAGGACTCAATATGTAGGTTTATCTACTATAAATTTCCTTATGTAAAACGTAACTATACTGTAGGCGTTAAACGAAGATGACATCATAGACCGCCTAGTATGCTGGACTAAAACGTACACAGAGAAATCTTCTGATGATTCCTTTCGTAGGTGTCTTTAACTCAGGTTTACGGGTGTGTATGTATTAATTGGATTTATCAATTTTAATAGGGCAATCTGCACTATAAAATAGTTTACGTTTAAAAGCTGTTATGTCATTAGAAACAACATTCTTAAGATTGCATTATGTAACAGATTTTTTTCTATTGATTTTGCGTTCTGACCAAATTGTCGGGACGTTAAGCCAATCTGACACACTCATACAGATAACAAGCGTATATAGATATATATAATTATGTTATTTGACTATGGAAGTGATAGAGTATTAGACTATTTCTATTTTTAATAGAGCATACTGTGCCATTTAACAGAAATTTTCTCACTTAATATCGTTATTTAGTCATTTTCGTCATTTTCTGATATTTATGGATATTTTTCATTTTAAGCATAGTTAATTCCATCTTATTTCTCACAAAAGTGTTTTATCTGCTAGAATAAACATTACCTTCACTAAATATATCAGTTTTACAATCTTAACATAGTTTTCAAAGACGTTGTCACCGTAATTATTAAGCAGTCATACATTTTCTGCCTTTCTTATTTTCTCTTTAGCCGCCATATTTATGACGTCATAACTTTTTCCAGTCGCGTGTCTGGAAAGAGATACATGGGAAATTACGGTAACTCACTTCAATCTACAATGTGGTATAGGTCTCTATATTTCTCAATATTTTTCTCACGGCGGCCTATATTCCCACAAATCGACGTGTACTAAACTACATGAAGTAGATCTAATTGTTCATGTTTTAAATATGAACTAAATTTGGATCTATTATACTTATTAAGAAACCATCAAGACCAACCAGACAAAAAAAAATTGATACAAGACGAGACAATTAACCGCCGCAAATAACTTTTGTGCTTGAAAACAAACAAAACATCGTAAAATCTGAAGAAAGCGAAAGTCACGTACGCGGTCTTAATGTATCACGCAATTTCTAATTACATGTTTTTGAGTACCTTCAAATTGTCTTACGATATTCGAACGTTCCTTGATGTCATTTCACACCAACGAATACAAAACCACATGTAAATGTACTGTATTAAGTTAACATTACGCAAGTAACCTATAAAATTGTCCTGGTTTTGAGGATATTAGTGGACTTTGATTATAGCAATCTTTATATTTCAAAAAGAAAGAACAGGGTTTCCGCTATCACAAATTCCAAAATAGGCATTCCCTAAATTTTACCCTTTATCAGTTTACCTTTTTACCACATAATGTCATAAAGGAAAAATTGATGTCATTAATTGAGAGATTATTTGCAAAAGAAAATGCTAATAATCTGACATGTAATGAAACAAGAGCATTTTTTCCAAAAGTAACTTTAGCAAATACACCTTGTCGACCTCTGTTCAGAGATGTGAAGCGTTGTGGTTTCTGATGGATGACATATTGATTGAAATTGGAAATAAAACATAGAGACAAATATTTGGTATCCCAATGCAGACTAACTGTGCTCCACTCATTGCTGATTGATTTTTGTACCGAACGTTATGAACAAGATTCCCTGCTTAGTTTTTTCCAATGAGACGCAGTTTAACACCTTTGAAGCTTTAAATGAAACCTCAAAGTACCTTGATGATATTTTGAATATGGGAAATCTATATTTTTTTAAAGAAATGGTGAAACACATTTACCAAAACGAATTACAAATTAACAAAGCCAATACGTTAAAATCTTAAGCTTATTGTTTGGATATACATTTAAAAAGTGTTAGTCGTTATTTAGAAACAAAAATATCATTACCATTAATATGATAAAAGAGACTATTTTTATTTGCCCCATCTGAACGGAGATGTCTTCAAGCAACACCAAACGGTGTCTATATGTATCATGATTTATTCGTTTTGCAAGAGGTTGTTCCAAGTTAGAGGAATTAAGTTATAAATCTTTAAATTACAAAAATAATTTATCACAGGGTTACATCAATCACAAACAATTGAAGACTACAACACAAACCCTAAACACTTCTTTTACTTAGTCTTACACACAACATATGCTTTTAAACTACAGAAAATCAAATACAAAGCTTATTAAAATCAAATATTTGTAAAATCTGTATATACGATATAGTTCAAGCTAATGTTAAGACTTTCAAAATTTAAAAACTGTGAAAGGATCAAGAATAAAAGATCGCGGTCGGTCTGTCAAAACATGCCAAGTTAAAATTAATTTTCGTATTTGTAAACAATTACAGTTTTTAATCTGAGAACTATCAGGTTGAACATTTTGGGGGAAATTAGCAGCCGTATGCAGTTTTGGCAAATGAGTCGGGTGTATATCCAATTTGCTAGACTGCAACACAACACTGTTGAGATGCTACTCTAAATTACAAACAACAGCTTTTTTGGAAAACATCTATTATTTATTTTGTTAATCCGAAACAGAAGAAACAAAATACATGTACTTCTTAACAAATTTGCAAAATGCCTTGCTGTTTGATTTTTTCTACAGAAAATACTGAATATATGATATAAATCACTTATTGACCTTGTAAAGAATTAAGTTATTTCTTTCACTTCCTGCGCTGAGTTACTGCAAAACCTAATTTCAGTAGAAGCTATATTAACATCGAAACGTTTTGAGAAAGTTTATTCAAAGAAGTATAAAATACTATTTTAATATTATTTTTATAGCTCTTTGGTTTATTTAAGTAACTGATCATACCTAAATAGCGGTCTCAATAATAACGCTTATTCTATTAGTATATAACCTTATTTACATATGGCTTGTTTATCTTTATGCTAACAAGACCAGTGAAACGAGTTCCCGCACGGACTAACCTTGCACAGACAGAGCCGCTTGTCAACATCTAGCCACTTGTGTCAATTAAATAAGAGGTTATTTGTGATTCCTAGACAATATGTTGTTCCCAAGCTAGCCATGTATAAATCAGTGTAGCAGTCCAACCGACAGTTAGCTAGACTAATATAAACAAAACATTATTTTGATCCAAGTAAAAGTTATTAGTATCCCCCACATCGCTCATAACAAATAATACCAAGAACATGTGCAGCATTTGTCCATTGTTTCCACAGATTGAGGTGTCATGTGTTTCCCACACATTATGATTTGGTTCTAGCAGTATTGACAAAGAGTAGAAGTATTTATCTAAATATACATTTTATCGCTTTAAAGTTTAGATATACTATTCTATTAATGCTTACCAAGAGGGTTGTAAGGGTTTTCTATTATATCCGTATGAAATTAGTTTATACTAATTTATTTTAGGTCCATTGTGAAGCAAGTTCTACAACTTATAGTAATCACTCTCAACACCTCATTCCTGATGGAAACCATCGCCACATCGGTATAAGAGAAAAGAGGCCAGTTTCCCTTTTAATGCTGGTGCAAAGCAAGGGATCTACTGGTACCATTTTTCACAATGAAGCACAACATGTATTTCACTAATGAATTAGAAAAACTGTATTTAACTACCATTGTAATATTCGCAGGTGTAGCTACTAGCTTTAGTATGAACGCCAGATCTTAACGATTCAGATGAGTTTTCAGTATTATTTATCTTACATTATAGCCATTTTGACTGACGTAACACTAGAATTAGAAACATATATATAATAAATGGGTCATTAAAACAGTACATTGATCTACAATGACGCATTCAGCTCTCGTGGATATTTCCAGGCTCACTTTCAGCACAAGCGCCTCGTGGGATTATCCACTCCAGCCGATTATAATAACTTTATTATACGTACTCATCATGTATATACTGTTTTTTATAAACTACATTGCGGTGATCTGATTGCAATTTTAGATGCTATGTTGATACAACTCCGGTCCAGTCCGGAATCTAGGAGGCAACTGAAACTGAAACTGAAAAGTCTATTACTCACAAAGTACAAGCAATCAAAACAAAGTTTATATCAACAGTTGATATTCTAGACGTTTCAATATCACATATTGCAACTTGTATAAGCACAGCTATCAATATATGTCTCCCAGTAAGCAAGTCTTGTCATCTTCTGGCTTTGATACAACAAACAAACCATTATGTCTGATATTTGCGTGTATATTTTGAAAGGTCATTGGATGTACTTTTATAAGAATTAGTTGGTATTTAATGCAATGGTTTTTAAACCTTTGGAAAGTCTGTAAACAACGAGTGATAGATTCTGTCTGCTTTCCCTGACCAGGGCGGACGGACGATATCCTCATTTCATTATATAAACAGATGTAGATGTTTGTACAGTCTCAGAATGATCAAAGGGCAAAGTAACAAAACGTGAATGCAGGTGAAATTTTGTTTCATCTATTGAACAGCCATTAACGGCGTTTCCTGTTTTCACTCACCAAGTATTTGTGAGAAGAAACAAAAAATGTCTTTCAAAAGACAAACGGCGTAGAGGTAATAATGTTTGCCGCATGAAAAATTCAGTATTAAACAGAATGTACAGACAGAAAATATTTGGATATGCATATACGAACACATTATTCATTTGCAAATATTCCAACTAAGCAGCAAAGTTAAATGATTAAGAGATATCCTTTCAGTGATAGAAGGTCAAAATGATATGATGTCCTGGGCTGATTCTGAAATAATTTCGTGCTGGGTCAGAATCCTCCGTAAGTAACCCACTAGCACAATATGTCGACCATCGTACAATTAGTTGGACTGAAAAAGGCTAAAGCAGTTGACATAAAAATAAAACCCTAGCTTTTAAATCACTAGTGACCCCCATAACTCTAATTACTTGATTAAGTTCTCAGTTAAAAAAAAAAACTTAAAGCAAAAAATCAAACATTTGCAGATTAGGATACTTCAATAAATGTTGAAATCTTATTTATTTGGGTAAAGTAATAGGTAAATACTTACATAATATATGATGGAATAGTGATTTTTAAATTTAATTTGCATATTGTTGTAATTGCATAGTCATTATTTTCATGAAATTTAAAATTTTTCAGCTGACCTACTGGCCTCCATTGGTGTTGTTATTGTTTTTGTCTGCGCTTTCCAGAGCGAGGCTCCAATGGGGAAAGACCTCTGGTGTCAAATTATGTAAGGAATAACACAGTTTCGTGAAATAATAACAAAGAATTGTTAAATTTTCTGCTTTATTTTCACGAAGAGCATGAATTTGCAGTGTGTGCGAAACCGCGTACAGTCCGACACCGGGTACACTGACTTACAACCAGCCACCACTCATTCATCCATAAGCGAGGTACGCAACGGGGGAAGAAGTTTACTTTCGATTTCTCTAGCGGTGATAAATTACTAAAAACTTTAAATTAGAATATATCATTTTAGTTTAGGGTAACAAAACTACTAAATATGTTCCATTTAATATGTGCCTTCTGATCATCAATGTCATTTAAGACATAATAAATTGTTTATCTTCTCAGCGCGCACCTGTTCCGTGTCCCGATCACTACAGAATCTAGGTCAAAATCCATGTTATTCAGCTAACGCCGAAAAATGTGGACTTTATAATGTTTTATTAGCACACAGGAAAGGAAAAAAATCTAGAACATTGCAGAAATCTTTTATAATTATCAATATTATCAGCTCTTCAGACAATAAAAATATATCGGTCGCATCTTTATTTCAAATCAGACCTAAGAAAATAAAATATTAATATACAGAAAACACCTGGTACGTAAAAGTTATAAATTATTCATTTTAATCCCTAAATCTAAAATATATTGATCAATAACGTTGATGAAATATTATAGGTCATCAAGAATTGCTTTAGTAGCCAATGCAGTGAATTCACGCACTCACTCACTTGAGCTATATGAATGTGTCCGAACCATTCGCAGACAATCACGCGGTCCCAATGCAGCCATGCATTAACCAAATGTGACATTTCCAACAGACTAGTCAAGAAATACTTTGATGAAAAAGTCGATCATATGTTTCCGCCATATCCTCTTTAACCAAGAAAATTCTAAATAACAAACAAAACAAATCCACAAATTGAGATGTTAATAACAATAACCTCAACATCTATAAACGAGCTGCGCCATGAGAAAATCAACATAGTTTGCGACCAGCATGGATCTAGACCAGCCTGCGCATCCGCGCAGTCTGGTCAGGATCCATGCTGTTCGCTAACGGTTTCTCTAATTGCAGTAGGCTTTAAAAGCGAACAGCATGGATCCTGACCAGACTGCGAGGATGCGAAGGCTGGTCTGGATCCATGCTGGTCGCAAACCCATTATGTTGGTTTTCTCATGGCACGGCTCAAATGATCCATAAATTCAATGCTAGATGCCGCTAATTGCAATAAGTAAGAGAATATATTGAGACTGAAGTAAAATAAACATTAAGATAATGCTTCCAGTAGCGTGATGATATTTTTATGCTAAATTCGTACAGACGTCGACTTACACATTCCCCGCAACGTGCCTGTGTCACATTACTAGTTAGTCTCATCTGTAGTAATGACTAATTGTATTTTGTCAAGTTCTTTGCAACTGAAATTCGATAAGTGATTTTAGCGTTCCAGCTGAGAATCAATCTTTATAACAGATTTAACCGATTTTTATTTGAATAAACCGTACAGTAATGTGCTACGAAATAATTCGTTTATAAATAAAATGATGTAAATTCGTATTGAATTACCTGCGAAAACAATAGTACAAGTATTTTTTGTTGTTGTTCGGCCTTCTTAATTAATTATGTCAGTGTCTACATGCTAATAGACAGGATTTCTTGTACAAAATAAATAGTTTAAATCGCAAACATTGAATATTGGTTGAAAAAAACATACTGAAGAATCGGTTAAAAATCGATTCTATTATCTTTCCTTGTTTATCGAGGCTATATACCAATAAAAGAAATTGTTCTTTGTTTCATATAAAATTCAGCTACTTGAGAACAATTTTGTTACAGTTTCTAGATTTTCACTCCGTCGTAGACCTATTTTCCACAAGATATCCATACAGTTGCTTCTAGAAAACGAAAAGAAAACGGGGTGTTGAATAGTATGCAGTGAAATGCAAGTCAACTGAAGTCAGGTACCCTCATATTGCCGCATTTCAGAAAGCGGTCCGCAGAATAAACACCCTACTTTCGTTTTCAAGTAAACAACTCGAAAACATGCGAATATTAGCATGAAAAGTGTCCTATTTTATGTAAAATTCATTCCACGACTGAAATAATGCCCATTTGGTCCCCGATTTACGCGCAAATGTGCGAAAAATGGAAAAAAAAATAGGATCTATTTATTAGGCACTTCCTTCGACTACACCACGGAAGCACATTTTGGACCGAATAACTGCATTATTACCTCGAGATCAACGCTATACATTGTTGTCTCCCTTAGATCGTGTAGCTAAATATCGATCACTATCAGATATTTTTAGGGAGTGTTGCAAACCGTTATGGTTCGGCTATCTCCGCTTATCATATCACGGGAGGTGCCGATCATAAATAACTAGGATCTTAGAGATCTACTGTAAAAACGTGGGACGGGGGAATTTATTTTACACCAATTTTAAGTACCGGTAAAACAACAACAAGAAATATAGTCATCTTTATATTTACAAGGTTACATACAATGCAACAACTTGGTTTAATTCTGTTTTTCATTAATGTAAAATACAGAACGGAAATAAAGAAGACACTACGTTATTTTATTCTTTTATTTTGCATGGTATATCAAAATATGATCAATCATTTTCAATTATAATAAATAGATGTGAAATACGTTTTTTTTTTTTTTTTTTGTTTTTTGTTACATTCAATGGAATTTTAATTGAAATGAAAATTTAACTAATTAATCAATTATTTGTATTTAATCATATTTAATTTGTCAAAACTAATTTTGCTATGTAATGAACATTTGAAAAACATATTGTCACACACTAATAAAAAAACAACAACAACCCCCCCCCCCCCCCCCCCCCCCAGAAAAACAAACTAACAAATATACTTTACAATGTAAAAGGTATCTATTTATGACATCAGGGCCTGTTAATAGGAAGTGTGACGCAAAAATATTTTCATCAGACACTATTGTGCAAGTTTCCAGTTAAGCTATTCAATGGGGGAGGCATATTACATAAAAATGAACAATTCAATGATAGATTTCCAATACAATATATTACGACTGGTCTGTTATTGTCACATTCTCTTTTAGGAAATCCGGTTATGTCCAATAAATCAGCAGCGACTTTAAAAAGACTAGAGAAAGGGCTCGGTTCAGTTTTGCCAAAATTTAGCCTCTTACCAATCCATACTAAAGTATACGCCATATTAAAATGCAGTTTTCTAAAACACAAATGTATCTATACAGATTTTGTTATGGTCGGATTAGTTCAATGAAAATCGGCTTTGAATTGGTTAAAAAAAAATAGAGAAACCCGTAAGATTCAAGAAGACATAAAAGCAATGTCTACAGTCATAAAATTTGTGTCAAAATCAAGCATTGGAATTAAATTGGTTCTCTTGCCAGTTTCAATATGGCATATGCAAACCTATTCTTCAGTTATGGACAGGGAAACGTTTTAGACTTATAATTTCACAGTACACTATCCACGAAGTGTTTGGGGCTACAAAAAGCGCTAATAAATCAGGTCAGTCACAACCGCTGAGCGTGGGGTGCTTGTTACGATGTGTGATTGGTCGTCCGTACGGGAGGGACACATATCTTGGCTGGATGAATCATTGTTTAATGATGATCTTGAAACTTTCCTTAACGAAAACGAAACAATCAATAACGAAAGAGACAAAGTGTTGCAACCAGGAGTGTCATCTCCACATTGATATTCTAAACTATGCACAAGCGAATGGAGTACTAGTAATCAGTTTATCATTTCCATTACATTGTTCACACAAACTGCAACCTCTATATCGGTTTGTAACCCAGCCTTTCAAATGGCATTTAGCAAGTGTCTAGAATGGGTTTACGCGTAACCAACCCGGAAAACTAGTGCCCATCTTCGACATACCAATTATCGTCAAATAATTTTGACAAAAAGCGCCCCCTCCTGTCAATACTGAACATAGATTTGAGATGTGTTCCACGAAGATACGTTTGCACCTAGTAGCGTAGCCACTGATGCACGATATACAGTGAATGCATATGTACGCAGTATGATGAGTCGTCTGCTAATAAAGGAGATGGCCATTTTCTCGTGCTTTTCATGCGCAGGAACCATTGCTGAAGAAATATCAAGGATATTACGTGTTATCAAATTAATTTCAAACTGGCAAATGAGATAAGTGTTACCAGGCGGTCTCTGAAATACAGAAATGGATTTTAGCAGCACCCTGCATAGCATCAAAGGTGTACCAATATCACCGCGTCCATTCGTTACTTGGAAAAACCGGATCAGTAACGCATGATCTCGGATCAAATGGAGCGGTTTTGGTGATTTTAGGTAAGAAAATTATATTTTTCTGTTATTTAGCATCTGTTGTCAAGGATGGCATATAGCGCAAGATGTGCTCCGAATATTATGAAATACTATTTGCTATTCATTTTCCAGCAAATCTAAGCACTTTTCTCAATTACTTTGGAAAACCATGCGAAAATAGCAGGTAAACAATGCCACGGCTCAGAAAAAGTATTATTTCAGTACGTTTTTCGACAAAAACACTACATTACCACTTCCACGATATTACTGACACATTCCTGTAACATATTTTATCATAAATGATGAATTATATTTCTTGGAAGACCAATATAAGGCGATTCATGACCGTACTGGTCAGTAACGTAGGAGACACAGGATCAGCGACTGCAAAATGCAGTAATATATAGGAGTTTCTTCTTTATCGTTTTCATCAATTTACAAGGGAAACATACCTTTGTTCACTTTATCTATCAAAACAGTGATAATAAGTGGCAACACAAAGAACAACATGGTCAAAAAGATGTTTAATGCTCCACTCTGGTAAGAGTCACGTCACCATATGTTGCTACTAAATTGAAGTATATGAAAATTGAATAGATGAAGTTAGAACAAACAGGACGGCTCCAATTTACCTAAGAACATGCAATCAGTACTGATTCTTAACGTATACAATTATACTGGTTGTAATAAAAACAAGCGTTACACACTGTGGACATACCATTGGGTTCCATGTTCCATGAAGGTTTACATCAGCTCGCCAGCACATTAGAATGATTTATTACATCTGTTACGCTGGAGAATTTTGTCTTTGTGTCTTTTCATATGTCTCTTCAGGTTAGATTTTGTTGATTTTGTTTGATAGCATATGTAGCACATGAAGCCATAATAATAAAAGAATAATGCAACGACTCGCCTCCTTTCTTAAATTTATTTACATTTAGAACTCCTATAGTTCCGGTAATTATAGCGCTGCCATGGGGGTATCATTAACTCTTTTTTTTTTTTTTTTTTTTGACTCACCTCCTGTTTACAGGCCATGATTTTGAGAGAATAACTTGCAAAGCAGTGGTATGATAATTTGTAGTTTTAGACAAATTGAATTATTTCTGGTAAAGAATTGCTTATCCCGTAATTCTTCAGTTTAGATACTGTCGATTTTTACTACTGAATAAAATTTGTAGCGAAAAGTCTGTGATTGTCGTCAAGGACACAAAAGCTTTTGCCTTACTTTAAGTCTGAACAAGAGCTCGTAGAACACGAAATGCACCCCCCTTGATGCATTCAGTAATTGCACATGGAACAGAAATAGTTTGGTCGCTGTACACAAATGTTCTACTGCTCTGTGTCAATGTGACCTTGACCTTTGACCTATTGACCTCAAAATCAATAGGGGTCATATGCTGGTCCTGACCAACCTTCCGATCAAATTTCATGATCCTAGGCCCAAGCATTCTTGAGTTATCATCCGGAAACCGTTTAACTATTCGAGGTTACTGTGACCTTGACCTTTGATCAACCCTCCTATTAAGTTTCGTGATCCTAGGCCCAAGGGTTCTCAAGTCATGGTCCGGAAATGGCTTAACTGTTCCGGGTCAATGTGACCTTGACATTTATACTACTGACCACAAAATCAATAGGGGTCATCTGCTGGTTCTGTCAGCTTTCATGATCCTAGGCCCAAGTTTCTTGAGTTATCATCCGGAAATCGTTTAAATGTTCCCGGTCATTGTGACATTGACCTTTAACCTACTGACCTCAAAATCAATAGGAGTCATCTGCTGGTCCTGACCAACCTTCCGATCAACTTTCATGATCTTAGGCCCAAGCATTCTTGAGTTATCATCCGGAAACCGTTTAACTATTCGGGGTCACTGTGACCTTGACCTTTGATCTACTGATCTAAAAATCAATAGGAGTCATTTGCTGGTTATGGCCAACCTCCTACTCAACTTTCATGACCCTAGGCCTAAGCGTTCTTGAGTTATCATCCGGAAATGGACTGGTCTACACACCAACCGACAGACATCTGCAAAACAATATACCCCTCCTTCTTCGAAGGGGGGCATAAAAAGGGAAAATTTAAATGCTAGTCTAAAGGATGTAAAATCACAAGGGTGAGAACCATATAAGAATAGTCACGCAGCTGGGGACAAGTTCTTACTTGAGGAATCCTTAAAGGTATACGTGCGTGTTCTTTGCGAATGTTTTTGACATTTTGGTGGAAACGCATTAATAGATGTGCTAAGGTGAGAAATAAAATTACACTGTAGTATGAAAAGTACTTCCAAGTCACAGCATTTTAATTTTGATCTCAGGAAAAATCTCTCGGAAATGGCTTTCTCGCCATCGTGCTTATAATTTAAAATGGGACAAGCTATCTGATTATATAGAAAGTATAAACAACAGGATTTAGTACATACATGAATTTTTCTGCCTAAAACATTTAGACCACAGTGCGACCGAATTCCTGCCCTTATATCAATAGTAATACGCGGGGTTTCATCAGAAGAATGAATAACTATATAAAAAGAAAACAATAAATAGAACGTTATCAGGGGACAATACTTATCGCAGTTTCTGATAGATAAATTAAATGAATAAAGGTACGTTTCCCTTTGAATTTGATGAAAACGAAGACAGAAGAAAAATCCGAAGCTCCTGCGTTACTGCATTCCTTTAGCTCCTACGTTACTGATCATTTCAGTTATGAATCGCCTGATATCGGTCTTCCAAATAATTTATTTAATCTTTTATAGCAATAACGCGTTACATGAATGTATCAGTGACAACACGGAGTTGGTGATATTGTATGTTTATCAGAGAACGTACTAGAAATAACGCATTTTCTGAGTCATGGCATTGTTTACCTGCAATTTTTGGCATGGTTTTCTGAGGTATTTGATAAAAGTGCTTAGATTTGCTGGAAAACAAATAGCAACGAGTATTTCATTATATTCAGAGCACATCTTGCGCTATATGCCGTCTCTGACAATAATTTCAAAATAACTGGAAAAGACAATTTTCTTACCAAAACCGCTCTCACAGCAACATCTTATGCCCCATCCTAAAGCGACTCCGAGAAGGGCAACAAGGGCGTAGAAAATGAAAATCAACTATTCTAACAAGTATACTCGATGAAAATGATGGTCGATGTGAAGAGAAAAAGAACAAGAAACTGTCAGCAAAAGGAACGGGAAAAGGAAACAAAAAACTAAAACAAGAAAAAAGAAATCAACATTTAATAAAAGGAAAGTTGAAACATCCGAAATGAGTGATTGATTATTTGTTGTTTACCTGTCAAAGAAACTACACAATGAAAAATACTTTAATTTGTTATATTAGACTCATTAAATGTATCAATAATGTCGTGGAAAACACAGATTTCAGGGACACTACCATTCAAATGTCTCGTCTTGACAGCGGTGTCCACCTTTCTGTGTGAGATGCAGTAACCGGTGATGAGGTCTCGAGGTTTTACCTGTTAGGGTCACACTAATTATGCAGAATTTGACAGGAAGGTAAGAGACAAATAATATAATGAACAGAAAATATTAAGTAATCCCCATTTTAGGACCAAAGGTGGCTGTAATTTTGCTTTACAATTTAATTACATATATAAGCCGCATCATGAGAAAACCAACATAGTGCATTTGCGACCATCATGGATCCAGACCAGCCAGCTGGTCAAGATCCATGCTGTTCGCTAATGGTTTCTCTAATTGCAATAGGCTTTAAAAGCGTTAGCATGGATCCTGACCAGACTACGCGGAAGCGCAGGCTGGTCTGGATCCATGCTGGTAGCAAATGCACTATGTTGGTTTTCTCATGGTGCGGCTCATATATAAATCATTGACAGACTGCGGTTGAATCCTGCTTCCGGTTGACTTTCTGGTCTTTTCCTTTTGTTTTTGATATTCGAAGAAGTTCATTTTACATTAATGGTAAGCAATGTGGTTACTATGGCAACAAATAGCAAAAGAAATCAGACCGAAAACAAAGGAGTAGCCTATAAACATTGCCTGATCTACTACCCCGCCCAACGTCGAGATCAAATAATGTTAGCAGAAAACCCAATTTGACCAGATATCGTGTGGCATGTGTATGTTTTCAAACAGAAATGAAATGACCATAAGAACATACACACGTGGGTTTTGGCGTGTGCTTCATGAACACCAAATTCATGTTTATACATTGAATTTTGCTGCTGTCTACATCCTTAGTGTAAACTGCAACTCTGTGGACACATGAACCGTAACTGTTGTCCATCCGATTTTCTTTCACCGTTTTCCTAGATATTGACCTATTTAACCTTGCGTAGCAGATGCCAGTTTTCGGACTTTTCTTAAACTCTTCCTTAAATTCAGCACAAATCGCCTACTCACAGAGACTTTAAAGAAATAAAGCATATCCAAATGTAGTAAATATGTACAATGTACTTGTGGCATTTCTTAAAATCAATGTCTGCCTTTTATAAGACTGTAGTCTATACAAAGTTGATAGTGAAACTTAGGTCCGCGAAATTATGGGCCAATTTTCGACAATAATACCATATTTGGCCTGGTGGCTAATAAGCGCAGAGTCTTACATACAAACCTCTCCCTTACCTGTTCTGCATAACTGTTCAACGGATAACTTTTTCAGTACTCTTTGCTCAGTAAGGTCACTGTTGTTTTGACATTATGAAGTAGAGCTAGCAGTCGATATTTTCAGTTTCGCATTTGACTTCAGAATGATTTTTGTTAAGGTCAGCTAAATGCTTGTCAGAAGTTGAAGCACAAAGTCAGCATTACATATTATTTCAAAGGGATACAGGACTTTGGTTTTGAGAACTACCTTAATTTTAAAATTTTGACCTCGCAAATTCGCATCTAAAGCTTGAATCTACCAACCGTTGAGCTACCTTCTGGAAAATTGGTATATCACTGTATAATACCGTTCTCCATTTTGGTCGAATATTGGAATGTTCAAGTAATTTCGTCCATCCATTTAGTAACTAAAGGTTCAATGATTTAACACAAAAAGAAGTTTATCAAAATTTATTTTTATTCCTTTCAGTATCAGATTATTTCGGGAAAAAATAAATATCGGAACGCAGGATCACAGACAGATCAACTTATGGTAAGAACGTCATATATATAGACTGTGCAAATTCATTTGTCGTTTTTTTTTCGGCAACATGTTAAACAGCGACAAGCCTGTGCTTTCTTGTTTCTACAAGTATATTCAATCATTTCAAGGCGACGTTTACAATGGAATTTCATTTACATATTCAGAATCAGCTTTGTGAATATACAATAAGCCGTTCCAAAGAAAACGAAGCATGTCCCATTTATCTTAACTGTGTTATTAATACAAGGTGATAGTTGCCAGACGTTGTGTCGCGTGGTCATTGAATGTACATCTTTCTGATTAAAGGTTAGGGTTAGTTTTAACCTTGATTTGATAGGGTACATTCAATGCGTGTGTACGTTCAATGTGTGTTAATTATAGCGCCGGCCATTTTGTATCAATAAACTATAAGTAATTTAAACAGAATTTAAATTTTACGACAAATCAGTTTGCACGATCCGTAAAACATGTCTTAGAGTACAAAAATTAATATATTTATATACACTTTATATACACTTATCATATAAATATAAAAATATACATGCCGGTTTCACACCAGCTTCATTAGCTGTTTAGCTGTTACATTTGACGCAAACACGTCCTACTTATTTAAACAGTAATGTCTTTAAAACGACTGACACATCAATAGATTCTTGCCAAAATCCAAGACTTTTGCTATCATGTCAGGTAAGACATTTATACGACCTGACAGCCAAGATGTTTATGTCAATTTCATCCATCATTCGATGTCAAACTCTAATTAAAGAATTTACCAAAATGACGTCATTTCCGTGAAGCTCTGTCTCGGTATTTCATGTAAGTTACAAAGCCTCTTTCACAATCGAGCTTATAAATCGAGCTTTTATAATTCTATCATTAATTAAAGTCAAACCAGACATCGAATTCGAGGATACACAAACTGCCAATGAATGGCATTTTGGAGAGGCGTTTCCTCGGCAACTATACATTTCCATATCAGTATTCCGAAATAAAGTATATTTTGTCAAAAACATAAAACACAACTGGGAGACATTTATACAAGACTGCATGAACATCTTAATGGTGGTATTTTCAAAAACATCTTTTCAAATATGATTTGTAAAACATGTATAATACTATTTACATAAGTTATTCTGAATAAAAAAAACAATGCAATATACAAAAATAAACTCAACATTACCTCTATGTTTTGTACTACATGTATAAATGAACTGAATCAAAGTAGCACATATAACAGAACTTTGGCAAAATACATGGGGTCAGATCGAATTAATATTCGGCCTTTGACTATAAACACTGTACAATTCACAACCGGTATCTTTTTTTAGTTTGACAGTATTATGTACATTGATCATCTTCCTCCTCGCAAACTTCATAGCCTTATTAGGCTCGAACCTACTTCCTGTCCAACTCTCCTCCTTTTAAGTATGTTTAGCCTCCAAAATGCATGGGCAGTATCAAATATCTTTTAGCAGCGGGGAAAAAAGTGTGTTTTTTTTCAAAATCATGGCACTGCAATAGAGGCTGGTGAAACCTGGTCGCATTCTTGTCGAGTGCGCATTGAATGCCACTGCGCAACCGGAACTCGGTGGGACTGGAGCATGCGCGTCCAATGGTTTGATTCGTGTGGCCCAGTAGAATATTTCCCAAGGACAATACGACCAACGAAATCATCTTTGCTTTTCGAATTGTAGTCCCAAATAGTAATGACGAGACTGGAGGTATCCAGCTGCTGGGGTGTAATGTTAAAACTGATTGATTCATTAAATACTGGGTCCAAAGTGTTCTTCTTGAAAGTGGTCTTTCTTGTTTTGACTGGTTTCTCGAAGTGGACCAGTGTCACCTTTACGAACGGATCTGCAAAAGATAAAACAATATATTACTCATTTTGTTATCAATTATTGGGGTTTCTCGGGATTTATATCAGAACACATCTACATTATGATTGTCTATAACTTTGGTATTTTTAAGACTCCACTTAACATCTGGACAATGTTATTCACTAGTCACTGAGAAAATCAATTGGGTTGGCTTGAAAAATAAAACTAAATATTCAAAGAAGACACTAAAATTACTGTCCTTTTTTATACTACATATGACGCAATTTCTAACTACACGTTTATTTTCTAATAATGTTCAAACGTGCTTCAGCCGTACTGTACGTTGTTATTACCATGAAATGTTTTGAACCTAAATGCTAGAAATATTTTCGAGAATTTATATGATACCAAAAAAAAAAACACTGAAATATTTAGGTTGTGGTAGATATTGTTTCTGTATTACGACAGATAAATGTGTCCTAAGTGTCCCTGGTGGCAACTCGAAAGTTCATATCCCTATAGTTTTGTTGTAATTTGTTAATAAAAGTCATAGATTACGAACACCCACGTAAACAGTATCGAATACCGTATAACAAACTTTACGTCATATTCCAGAAATTAGTCCATCGTCGCCATGCAGCCATGTTCTAAAATGCTTCAAGTTTTCATTTTCAGAATTTATTGGTTTCTATTTTGTAATATTACTTTTTCATTTTCCATTTTACCTTCATATAGAAGACCGAATGTATTGTTTTAATGTTCATAAAACCATACCTTATACATAAATGTACTGTAATAAACAGCTCACATATGATTCACCCGTACATAGATCTAGATATTTTGATCTCACACTGATTCAAACAAATGTCTTTCTTTTCTCAAGCAGTTATTATTTATAAAGGCAGCAGGAAAAGCACGATAATTTCGGAACTATTTACCTGAACCTCCAATTATGTCCGTCTGTAACAGCTGTTTTGCCTTAATGACATCAATGTTCAGGCGTCCCGCACTTGGAAGGTAGTTAAGTGACAACAGCAGCTCTCCGAGATCATGTCGATCCTGAAATAGGAGAGTTAAAAATGTATGGATGGTGTAATAACTACGGAAGAGCATTAGTGCCGGGTGCATTTTATTTATTAGCTCGAAATTTCGAGATACTAACTCAAAATTTCGGGTTACTAACTCGAAATTTCGAGTTAATAAATAGTTAATAAATAACATACACTTGGCACTAATGCTCTGCCGTATATAGCAGAGCCAGGCGAGATCATGTCAAGCCTAAAACAGAAGAAATAAAAGAGATATGGAAGGTGTTTTTTACAGAGCATTTTTGATATTTTCTTGCGTCATAACCCAATGGCATTGTTCAGGTGTGTACAATGATATAAAGTTATTGAAAATTTGTACCGACTGAATGGTAATTGTTCAAACTGTTATCACAAATTTTAAATTTTCATGAAGCACACGGTATAAGAAAAAAATGCGTGATCTTAGGATAAATTATTTCAGATCCATTAACCAAGACTTTAAAATCATTCAAGAAGAAAAGTAAAACATTAAACGGTAATATGAGATACTTTCTATGTTTGTTAACACCGAGAAAAGTAAAACGCTGGAATATTGCGAGTTTGTTTTATTGATATATCTATTTTCGGACCATAGTTCTATTAGGCTTGGCTGCAGAAGTTGACCCTTTTAATGCAAAATGCAAGTGTTTTCATCTTCAAAAGTTAGCCGTTAATTCTAAGATATCAATTAAATGGTTAGTTTTAAGACCATTTGCAACCCCTAGTGACCTCTACTCGGAACGTTTCAGATACCATGTGCAGCAGTGTCACAGTAGATCAAGTAGAAAAAAAACGGAATAGATTGGTCTATCAAAAACATATGCTTAACCACATGTAACCAGAAATCGATTTCCTTATTTGTAGCTGGTGACAAAAGTGAATTGACAGCTACTAGGTTGACCTTTCAAGAGGAAATTGACAGTTGTAGGCTGATTTGACGCGTATCATGTTTTCAGGCATAAAATGTTCGTCACACATTGCGTAAGTAACATATATATATACCAATGAGCAAGAAACTAAGACAATGTTAACATTCTGATATCACTTACATTGTTTATAAATGACTTTAAAGTTATTACTTTATTTGTTTTGCTGTTCGTTTTTTTTAATCCCCCCCAACGAGGTTTAATAGCGTTTGGTTGGGTGTATGAACGGTTACATGGTACATAAGAAAAATATAGCTTATTCTTGCTGATATTCCTAAATCTATAGATCTGATAAATCATAGTCACGAGAACAAGTTCACAAAGTACATTTAATTTTGTTTGTATTCGTAAATCCGAAATCTCTACTAGTCATTAATCGTACAATACGACTTTGCTGATGTAAAGTGCAGGTCATCAGGAATTGGTTTATCAGCCAAGGCATCAGCCGAGGCAGCGAGTTCCCGCACTCACTGAACTAAACAGCTAATGTTGTTTGTTAACAACATGTGTCCTCATAAATTGAGAAGATGGCTGTCTCCGGGTCATTCGCAGACAATCATGCGTTCTCAAGGTAGCCATGCGTTAACCAAATGTGACAATACAAAAGGCATTGTCAACAGAATGTTTGCCAAGACTTCAGTGAATGAAATATTACTTTGATTAATTAAAGTGACGATCATGTGTTTCCGCCATATCCTTCATAGCCAACAATATTCCAGACAAACGCAACAACCTTCTAATGTTTTCTACAATCTAAACGATGTCTGCATCTTATGTTTTTTTACCATTAATCACAGGGAGTAGGATAATGTAATTTTAATAACGTAGCTTTGACCTTTGCTGTTCATTGCTTCCAGTACTTTGATGCTATCTGTTTTACTATATCCGCACAAAGGTTGTTGCCAATGATATGCTATTTCACATTCATCGCAACGTGCTTGTATCACATTTCTAAGTTCTTAACTTTTTTTGCGTTTGTAGTTATGACTGACTATACATTTGTAATTACGCTGTTTTAAATGAAAATTTCATATGTTATTGGGAAACGTCTGGTTGAGGAAATAAACTTTCCAACAGAATTTTTTTAAACAAACTGATCGCAACAGACTTTATATGGGCGCACTTAGTGTATTGCACTGCCAAGGGAGGTAACTACAGGTATATATTGGGACACTTAGACAGAAATTTCGAAGTTTTTTTTTTTTTTGCAGCTTTTATTCAATCTTTGTATAAAGTATGTGTGTAAATATGCCTACAGACAAGATTTTGTATATTTGTACTGACTTATATTGCAAATATAATCGATTTTACTAATCTGTTGAACTTTCTGTATTGAATATTAATTAGACAAAATAGTATATGCGTAAATAAAATACGTCATGACTCTTTATTGGACTGGAGGTAAAGTTACTATGAACTATTTTCTTTCTTCTGTCGAAACCAATTTCCCGCAATGTTTATTTTGTTTAAAATCATGTCATGAACTGCTGCACCCGGCTAAGCCAGTCAAAGATACCCCTATCGAATTAAAAAAAAAAACAAAAAAAACAACAACAACAGCAACAAATCTCCTTGAAAATAAATCACAAAATTATGAAGTTTATATGCAGCCACTGTACCAGACGTGAAGTTATTTGCCAAATCATTTGTATAGCTGACGCCTCAAGGTTTATGTGACAGCAAAGGAAATTGGTCATTATGGGACAAATCGATCTTGCTGGATATTTCTCCCGTTCAGCCAACTTGTCATTGAGATCTGTGTCTATTTTTGGAAACTTGTGATTTTCTTTTCCAATGCCGGGCTGGTGTGTCATTTAAAATTCTGACAGCGTCTTAAAATGAATGCCAGTGTTAATATCCGGTCAGCTTCACGATTTTTTCCACTGGATATTTTTTCTCTGGCCAACTGGCTATTGTATTATCACGTAAATAATGTAAGTGAATTGTCAACTAGACACGACATGAAAAATCTGTTACACTACTAAAGCTAAATCAATAGTTGAACCAGACCGGTTGAAAACTCTTCTAGGCAAACACCAGAGTCTTACAATGTGATAAAGTTGACCGCTGCCTATGACATGATAACGTATACATTGTACTTTTGTTTCATCCACCCTTAAGTTAAGCCTTTAAGTTGACTGAAACTGTACCCGTGTGACTTATAAAACACACAAAAAACAACTACAATGTATGTGACATGTATAGATTTTATGTCAACGATGTATGAGTACAAGAAATTATTTCATTCTATCTTCGATTAAGGTACTTCTGTGTGTTTGATAACCCCAAAGTAACGGCGTAACGTCATTTATCCGGATAACATAGAATAAAGCCTAGACCAGGTATACAAACTCGAAAATCAATCTACGAATGATTGGCAGTTTCTGAACGACAATGTAGCTGTCATTCTAGAGATGAAATAAAATAATCAAAATGCTAATAATTATGTGAAATAATTTCAATGATTTCTTTAAGTCAGGTTAAAGAATTCGGATCTCTGTCTTCACGAAGTAAGCGAACGGACCTATACATTTTATTTACCCATATGATAGATAATACATTTATTTACGATAATTATTGTGAAACGTTTAACTCTACGTCATTAAATTGTTCTATTCACGAAAACATCGCTAAATTCGCGACTTTCCCATAGACTCCCATGATAAAAACAAAGTAATTAGTCTAGCGAAAATTCAAGCATACAACCACCTCTTCCTTTTGCCTGCTTTTCTTAGTATTTTCTGAAATTTTAACAAAATGAGGTTTAGTTGTAGAATTTTCATTGCGAACGTGCTTAAGTATTATACACGACAGCATATTTAAAATCAAATTACTGTGTACACTATTTGGACTTCCGTTGAGACCCTTAGGCACTTGTTTTAGAAACTATGAAATATGAAAGTACTTACTGTAATACAAGGTGACAGAGGTTTCCATGTATGTATGCCCTTCACGAGATTCAGTCCCTCGAGTGGGAAATGCACCTGTCCGATGTTACAATGACGGGAGTACTTATCAAAGTCTTTAATCAAAATCTCTAGAGTTCTTTCCCCTACCTCTTTAAACGGAATCTCGAACATAAAATATTCGCTCCATGTCGGTTCCTGAGTCTTGCGCTGTACAGAGGTTTGGTGGGAGTTTTTAGAGTCAGGAATAAGTGACACTCGACAATATGGATTTGAATGTGCCATATCTTGTTTGTTTTCATCTAGGCAGTACGGTGGGGGCAGTTCTTTCGCTTCAATGATTTTCACAACCAAAATGTTTGTTGATACCTCGTACTGGAGTCCAAAATGGATTTGTCCAAGCTGATATTTGGACAATTTTTCTTCATCTGTCATACATATTTGCCTGTTTACCTTCTCAGTCTCATAAAGATCTTTTTGAAAGTTTTCTATTGTTATTTCAGTTTCGCTTGGTAACCGGCGGCGGCCTTGCTTCGGTTGTATTGCCTCTTTGTTCGCCGCCCAAAACTCAATCGGTTTCATATCAATTATTGGAGTCGTCGTCGGTTTTCGATAATCAAAAGAAAACTGACTCGCCGAAGTAGCCGATGATACGGAATCGGTACGGGACACACTGTCGGATTCTGAACGCTCGCGAACGCTTTTCGGGGTAGATGATTCGTTGGTGGAGCTCGTGGAATCAAGCCGGGAAACAGAATCACGGAATGAATGCTGAATGTCGGACTTCGTAATTTTCTTCACATGCGGGGTTGTGTCCTCCCGGCAACAGTCACAGCAACCGTAGTCGCAGCACGCCAGGGACCAGACATTCTCCAAAATCTTCTTGGCTGTATTCTGAAATATAAAAATAATTTGTAGGCAAAAAGAATAGTACCAGTTTTTCTTGTTTGCTTAAACGATGGCATTTTATGCTAAAAATACTCGGCAAAATAAATCGGGAATGCACAAACTTAAAATATATAGGTAAAAGGATACGCGCTATACACATACTTTTCCAGCTTTTAATATCTCGTAAGTGAATTTTCCAATCATGAAGATATTTCTAAAACATTATTACAACCAACCATCTTTTAGAGGGTAACAATTGTACAGTTCTTCATGTATTAAGCCGTTCAGCTGGCTTATGGAGGGCCAGTGGCTCTACCCAGGTGCCCGCTCGTGATGAATAATGCCCGGGGGTACCTGGGGTTTTCCTCTACCATCAAAAGCTGGAAAAGTCGCTAAATGTCCTATAGTTGTCTCGGTGTGAAACTCTTCCAAACAAAAATACGTAATAATGATATTTAACCTGCCTTTTGTATACAGACCAGTTAACCTTAAAGAAATAATTCCAAGATATATATTTTCGGTAATTGTGTGATAAACTGTATTATAAAACGAAAATATATCTATAAATAGATAAAACTAAACAAAATGGCCATAAATATCACCGATCTCCTACATATGACTTTTTTTATCTCATTATAAGCCAGTGCGTTTTATAAATGATCTTTTTGCTGCACAATAGCTTACACCTGTGTCGTTTTTATTTAGTAGTATACATTTGCTAGAACAGTTCTAATTCTGGGCTAGTTAGTACTATAAGTGATAAATAACGTAGGTGTAGGGTTTATGGAGGTCACATCAAGTCCGTATTATTTAAAAGGGAAGGATTAAATGAAGATTTCGTTGATGTTAACGAACCTTCCCAGTTCCCGGCAAAAAGGTGAAATGGATAATTAAGACAACAGGTAGACACAGGCATAGACAACTCGTGATCACGCATCATGAACTAAAGCTTCTTTTTGAAAACTTTGTTGTCCATTATATATACGGATTTCCAGATAGAATACACGACCAAAATCTTAAGTCGGCACTTTTCAAGCAACTTTACAGTCTTGCAGGTATGAAAAACATCAGGACCACGCCTTGTCATGCTTTGGGCAACGGAATTTTGAGAGGTTCAACCAGACATTGCTCAAGATGCGTGTTACCCTAGAGGAGCATCAAAGTTCGTGAAAAGAAATAAAAAACATCAAAAGTTCTTCACACAAAACAACAATAAAACTGACTGCGTCATAGACCTAGATAGTTTGACATTTAGAGCACTCCTAAGGTCAGTGGTATTCTGTGCACCACAAAGACTCTCACAGATTCCAATCAGGTTTCTTGTGGCAATTTAATCTGATTTTATCGGACAATGATCCATAGCAATGACTTATCCTGTAGCTACCTCAAGTCCGCTATTTTATTCCGGATTTCCACAGAACGGCTATACAACAATATCTGTTGTTCAGCAACCAATCGATACGGTTGTTATTCAGTGTCGCATCATACTATTGATTTAAGTCAGATAATAAAATAAAATATCAAAACACCGACTTAGAGAAATTGACATCGATTTTAAAGTAAGAAATATCAAGCGGTCATCTGTTGCTAGGCAAACTACGCTTTCAATATGCACAAAGATCAGTGGAATTGAGCGAAATTGAATGCCATATGGCGACATTTCATTTTTAAAGAGCATACATGATTGACAAGTTCGCTTAACGCAAATGATATGTGGGGGAATATTCAGCAAAGTAACGGTTACTTTACGCCATGATACGTATATTCTAATAAAGATTTCTTGTGAAAACTGACCGTTTCTAACCAAAGGCACATATAAAATGCACTTTTAATAAAGTGATAATACGCCTATTAATTATTCGGATCGATTAGCTCCCAGACCAGTAAATAGTGCGATTACATTACGGCTAACTTCTAGGAACATGTTCTATTACAAGTTGCATAAAACTCAATCAATATGGGTCTACATAATATGTTTCTATGTGTGTCATTTAATTATATATATTATATAAGTATACATTTTACAATTTATTTTTCCATTTGCACACCCAAACGCATTCTCTGGCAGTACATATAACCTTTTAAAATATGATGAAAATTTAATTCATTTAATCTAATGTCTGTTTTATGTTTGAAAAACAACCGATTTATTAAACATGTATAATTATATTTTCCGAAAAAAAAAGGAAATGTTCTTTCAAAAATATATCATTTACAAAAGAATCTGATAAATTAAGTCTTATAATAAATATAAAATATCAATATATGATATATATTTATGAATGATATGTAATTAAGAATAGAGGAAAATAATTAAAATCTTACCGTCAACAACATCTTGTATTGTCCACTAGAGCGCGCACTGATTGGGGACAGAATCTGTTGCCTCCGCTATTGATTTAGCCTGTAACAAACACTTGAAGAATCTCTACAGTAGAGCAGAGAGAATAAAGCTTGCATCGATAACCTATGACGGTCATTCAGGGGTATTTCTGCACTGTGGAACATTAATGAAATGAACATTTAATATATAGAATACATTAACCAATGATTTTTGCGCTCCAGGTTTTCTTCCAGGTAGTTTTATAAAACCATGTTTCTGCGGGTTGATATACCGCAATTTTCTGTAGTCAGATAACTTTAACCACAAATCTGGTTAGTGAAGCAGATTTGTGTTTTTTTATCTTTATTGTGTGTCGTTGGAATTTGAGATTGTCGTAAAAGCATAAGATATAATGGAAATGCAATAACTGTATTCATTCTTTTAAAGGCGTACGCTAGAATTCCCTGTATTATGAGATGGGCGAAAATTTTCCCAATAAAAGAATTTCTTTAAACTTTGGATATTGAAGGACAATCATCTAAGAAATAAATGCAATAAAAATCATAGGTCACCGGATTCGAAAAAGAGTTATCTGCCCTTGAAAACGTCATTTTTGGGGGAAATGCCGTTTTCAAGGGCAGATAACTCTTTCGATACCGGTGACTTATGATTTTTATTGCATTTTTTGTTTCTTAGATGATTGTCCTTCAATATCCAAAGTTTGAAGAAACTCTGTTATTGGGAAAATTTTCACACCTAATTCTAGCATACGTCCTTAAATGTAATTACATGGAAATATTAGACATACTTTATATATTTAAAAGGCCCGAAGTCAATGTCATAGCCTCTCCTCTCCTCGACCCAGTTTTAACTTAAGGTGAAGGTCGATTTTTAGCATGTTCATTTTCGAAAATGTCGTCTTAAATGCTCTATTTGAAGTAGTATTTAGAGCTATAAAGCATTGAATTTCCAGTTCAAAATTGTGTTGATCTGTTTGTCGTCATTAGTTCATTTGCAAAGAAGAACAGGATCTATAACAAGACGGAAATCAAAGAAAATGCGCTTTCTTGTCCGGGCCGAACTATACCTTGTATAAATGTCTGTCACAACATGTAGAGTGCAGTATTCAGATCTTCAAGGAGATAAAGGTTCTTAGATATTTAGCCAGAATTATATCACGTGTGGCGTGCAATGTATAGGTCTACAAGCTCCGGGAAGGTCAGAAGGGACTAAAAGGGTCTTAAAATATTGCACTTCCTTGTCCAAGGCGTAACTTTTTTTTATCTTTAATGTGATTTTAATTTTCCTTTAACTCCGTTTGAGTTCTTATCACATTAGTGTGTTAAACAGGTGGAGGAGGTGCAAAAGGCTCACACAGTCAGAGGAATCTTGACAAGAAACTGCTCAGCTCTGAGCAGTAACACCTCAGCAGGAATACAGTTATGATTACTCTACAGACCCTTTGATTTAATATACCGTGACAGTTAGCTGGTGGTCAGCAATCTGAGGGATAGAGTGGGGCTGACAAGAATTACAAACACAAAGCAGAAGCTAAACAATGCTAAAGAAGACCTATGGGCATAATTTATACATCAGCATAGCAACAATTATCTCATGGTTTCTTTATTTGAAGATTGATTTTGCATATACAGTTATTGCTAATAAATGATTCTGATGCTTAAAAATAGGGTGTCAAGATCAAAGTATAATTTTAAATTATCATTCTAAATTTTGTTATATTTTAATTTCATTTTTTTTTTCAATGTCAAATATAGGAAAAACATTGCTAACAATCAAAGGCCCTAAATAGTTATAGTTTTTAATTATAATATGTAGAGTCTCTGTAACAAAATATATACTGATATCAAATACATTTGAATAGGCATAATGAGAAGGATGTACATGTCTTATTACATGTATAACGTCAGACGGGAATGAAATGAATTTGGTGTTTTTGAGTCTCCTGGTCGACATTAATTTAAACATTCTGACCTCAAACACAATAAAAAAACGGCTTTTCATGTTTTAAGAATAAATAACAATGATAATTAAAAGTATGTTTTAAATTTAGCCAACACAAAACACAATTTTTTTTCTATATTCAACTGTAGAATTAATGATCATGATTTCTTAAAAATTTTATTCGAACCTTTTGAAGCTTTAACTCTTACAAATGTACCTTGCTAAGTTTCTACAATATAAACTTGTCCATCTTTCAATTTGGACAGTACCATTTATAGTTTATAGGGGTATTAATTGAAAACTTACTGACTGAATTGCAAACATTGCAGATCATGATCTTGATCTGCAATGGTCGCAGAGGCAGAAACAGTTGCCACTACAACTGCGGCTAGCATAATGATTTAGAGTTAAAATTATTTGAAGTACATATTTTTGAACTTTTGACCTTGCTTGAACAATAATTTATGTGTTTACAGTTTTATAATATTCTCATATGTAAATCAGTAAGCATGACATCAAACATATATTACGGGGGCGGTAGTGTAGGGGATAAGGTGTCGGCTGCTCACCCGTGAGATGCGAGTTTGAACCCCAATAGGTGCTGATCGCATCTCATCAAAAGACACAAGTACTGTTTTTTCTTCCAGGAAGCGGACTCGCGAGTGACTTATAATAAGCTACAAGCTTTCTTCACAATCAAGCTAAAATAAATAAATAAAACCTAACAATTACATGTTTACAATGTGTACATGTATAAATATGTAATATGTTAATTACATACATACCCACGTAGAAGCCATTTCAACAAGGAGGGCGGGGGTCCTATTATCATGGGGATCGGGGAGGACACAAATATGAGTCTTGAAGTATGGGTTCAAACTTATAATAAAATTAAGTACATCCACAGATGAAATTAGTATAAGCAATTTAGATGCTGAGCTTACATAATACTAACACTAAACTTGTTAGGGGCAAACTACACACTCCCCCAAGCCCTGGTCTGATGCTCCCCTTCCATTCCTTCCGTCTAGCATGTCCAATAAAAGGGTTTCAAGTTTTGATCCAGAAAAAAAACATAAAAAGTTAATGTGTTACAGATCTTTTGATTACAATTTACCAAGATGCTCAACATTATATCAGCCTCCAGTTGGGCCATAATTCACTATGGTCAGTTAGCTTGTCAGTGATAATGAGACAACATGCTGGGCAGCAAACCACAGATATTTTTTGTATCTGACCAAGATTCCTTAGACTGCACAGAACTTTGCTTTTTTCTTATACAGATATTAAACTTCGTGGGATCGAGGATACTTTCTGGTTTAGTCCATATTTTTATCATTCATTTTCTGATTTTACTTCGATTTTTAAAAAGTACTTATAACACTTTTGGGTATTGAATCCGGAACTCCGAATTCAAACGTCAAGGTCATTTGAGTTGTCCATTATATAAGGATTTTCAGATAGAATACACGACAAAATCTTAAGTCGGCACTTAAAACAAGAAATTATATATTGACAAATAGGTTCCTCCTAGTACAGATATTCTAGTTCATAGACTGTTTTGGTAACAGATGATAAACAGCTATTTAAACGAGACGTATATCTTCTCTGGATGGATATTGCTTAATTGAGAAGTAAAACGTCTCGCGCTTTCAATTTGCTAAAAGCATCGTGTCCTCCAAAATTTGTATAAGGTTTCACAATAAGAAGAAATAAGTTTATACACAGCTTTATGAAAATAAGAGTTCACTGAATGTTTGGAACAAAGTTTGCAGCGGTTATTCATTTACTTCTTTTGCAGCTCAACTTATGATAGAAAACCGAATATCGCAAACAGGTTAGGAGGCCCAAATTGATCTAAGTCGCTCACATTCGGTGGAAAATACACCGTTGTACTTCTAGAAAAGGAAGATATTCTATAGTTTTCCGGTAACTCTATATAAATCACTGACCCATTATAGTGGTCCTAAATTTTACCCCATGAATTCTGCTTAAAATGCTGCAAATAGCAAATGAAATATTGTATTTCCATATCGAAGCGAGATTTCTTAAGATACCTCATATGACTCAGTAAAAACCCCTGTTGGTATTAAGGATCAGCCTTGGCAGGGGAAGGTTGCATTGGTACATGTGAATTTATTATCTTGAATCTAAGTCTATAACCTTTTCAGACGTTTTACTTTATTTATTTATTTTATTTGGGTTTTACGGTGCGCCAACACAGTATAGGTTATATGGCATCAAACAGGACTATATAACCTATATTGTGTTGGTGCGTCGTAAAACGCAAATAAAATAAAATAAATAAATAAAATAAAACGTCTGAAAAGGTTATTGACTTAGATTCAAGATAATATTTCACATGTACCAATGCAACCTTCCCCTGCCAACAGACGTTTTACATCTTCTAGTAACACTATATGTATTATACAGTGTATCAATAACCATTTGCCTCGAAAAACTTAGTGAGAACCAGCCGCAAGTGCAGTGTGTAAAACAGAAGACTAAATGACTTCATACAAAAGCAAGTGTAAATTTTGCTAGATGGCAACAAAACCCTGCCAGATCAGGGTTATATTTCTGCAAGAACAGTCTGTAACAAATTCTTTGGAGGCAGGTTGGTACGCAGTGGCCTTGTCCTACCGATCCCACAAGAATATTGGCCATCTGCTGGCCACATGCAATCATCTTATGCAGTTTGAAGATTGCCCGATTGCCGGCCAGTGATCTTTAGTTATGTAGGGATAACGCATGTTTTTTTCGTGTTATAACATCTGCAGAATCCCGAGGGATTGGTTGGTACCCGAGCCCGTTAGGGCGAGGGTACCAACGTATCCCGAGGGATTCTGCAAATGTTATAACACGAAATGAACATGCGCTAACGCTATTCTAGCATAAAACACGTAAAAACTGATAAATGGATACAATGTCTCTCAACGTCATTAATTTTCCACGAAATGCGCGGGAATGTCCGAGTTGTTTTTTACGTTGACGTCATTTCGTTTTGAATTATCCGTTTTAGGGCCGAATGACGTTTACATTTTGCCACGGAACGCGCATATATAAACAGGTGTTATAACAGCACGCGAGCGCGAGAATCTCTCTGTTAACACACGTTTTCTCTCCTGTTAAAACACCCCCGAAAAGTGACAAGAACAGCAGTTTTATGCTAGAATTAAGAGGCAACCACATTCAGTCTATTGGTCACTTAAATTTGACCTCGACTTACTGACCCCTAGAAACATATGGGTCATCTAGTGACCACACGCAATCATCTTAATAAGTTTGGCCAATGTGAAACAAAGCATCCTCAAGTGTCGGCGGATGGACCATCAGTCAATGAATATAATAGGGTTATTATAACAGTAGCTCGATCTGGGATGCAGTATTCGGCCAAATCGGATCTCACGCGGCGTGCATGCGCAGTGTGATCCGTCCTTACAAAATCCACGAGAGCCGAATACAAAATCACAATTCTAGTTGTGATGACCCTTTTATTATATACTTCCACCTTTTTGTTTATTTGTAACCGAACGAAATCTTAAATGTTAGTTGATGTTAAAATGAAATGTGGTTTTTCTGTGCGCTATTTTAATAACTGTGTCAGCTCGTGCATATTTAATGAAAGTAGTCCGGCAACATACAATATAAAAGGTACAATACGGATGGATTGTTTCTACCTGTGAAATACAATCAAAATTGTTGACAGAATTTATATAGGTATATAATAAAACACTATATTCCCTCTTCCTAGAACGGGGGCATAATAAAATTGAATGGATACCATGATTCCAAAGGACTAGGTCCAGGAGATACAACAACACTGGTGTTGGATCAAGTAAATAAAACATGACAAACAAACACATCAATATGATAATTTTTATTTCATCTGTTTTTTGGTACACTGTGGCAGTCTGGAAACATCTAACTGTAAAATAGAGATCCTGTAAAATAGACAAAAATAAACATACATTTAGCACGTGTATACATCATATAAAATGAAAGACTGTGGTAATAAAATTGCAGCAAATCCCTGTCAAATCTATCCAAAAAAATAAACACCACTTACTGCTAAACAATGAAGTTTATTTACATTATCATGTCAATATGTTATATACACAAAACAAAAGTGACATAAACATCATAGTAAACACAGACAACAAACAGTAATTTACATAGTAATACAAGTATGTCTGCATATAAATCAATTCTTAAATTCTGACATGAACCCCAAGAACAAATGGACTTCATTTACTAGAGATTTGTCAAAGTATTTAAATTTTTGGCGCATTACTTTGACTGTGTTTATATAGATCTAAGGTTAATATTTAACCTGGATTTTTCTCTAAAATCAACTGACAACTTCCCCACATGAATCATTGGAGGAGACAAATGAGCCGTGCCATGGGAAAACCAACATAGTGGCTTTGCAACCAGCATGGATCCAGACCAGACTGCGCATCCATGCAGTCTGGTCAGGATCCATGCTGTTCGTTAACACTTTCTTTGATTGCAATAGGCTTTGAAAACGAACAGCATGGATCCTGACCAGACTGCGTGGATGCATAGGCTGGTCTGGATCCATGCTGGTTGCAATGCCACTATGTTGGTTTTCCCATGGCACGGCACAAATGACCGCATCCTGTAGAACTATTTCAGAAAAGACTTCCACTGTACTTTGAAAATAGGCATAACATTATTCAATGAATGTAAATCTAAGAATCAATTCATACAGACTGAAATTTCAACAAATAACTCTTTTAGTTAAGAGAAAATATTGATTAAACATCGCTTCATTACTGTTACAAGTTTTAGAGAATATTCATCTATGAAACATCAAAGAATAAGAAATACACATCAAAGAAGAAAAGCTGATTCAAATTTGAGAACATTTCTTGATATACAAGGTTTATTTTAATCAAAGTTCAATTTAAGTTTCTATGCAACCACATCTTTAAACTACACATACATTAAATGCATATTTGACATATGTGTCTCAACTGTATGTTGAGGAAAACATTAAGAACATATGATAAAATTTAATATGATATTTTGTCATTGTAACATAATACTTAATGTGAATCAGCTTATATTGTACAAGTCATAATTTCTGAACTTTGTCACCAGCATGAGTTCAAGACAGACAATCCTATTATCTAATGAAAAACAGGTTTTTGATCCCCAACTAGTTTACTGATAGTTACACTGATATTCAAAAATCTGAGGTGTCAGTCAAACAGAAAATTTGTCAACTAACTTTGTCTTGAAGTGAGAATGTGTTACATTCAAGAAAATTATAATGAAGTGGTTTCTACTGACTTTTATTACCAATTTTAATCTCAGAGGAAATGACTGAGAGAAAGTTTAAGTTTTACTCTTAAGTTTAAATCTAGGGAAACAGAGAATTTTATTAGTACATGTTTTTCAGTGAACCAACAGAATAACAGAGTGACATATATCTGGCATTTTCACAGTGGGAAATATCAAATATATTTTTCACGGGTAAGAAACTGTTAATGTAATCGTAATATGGAATAACAAGAGTGGCAGACTGTCACAAAATACGCCCGTAATCAAATTTGGCCTAATTCAAGGGCCATAATCCAAGAGTGCCTAGGGCGATTTGGCTGGTTATCGAACTTGGCTGAGATATTTTGCTCACAAACATTGTCAGCAAGTTTGGTGAAGATCGGATGAAAACTGTTCGACTTAGAGAGCAGACAAGGCTAAATTCGCAGATTTTCGAGTAATTCAAGGGCCATAATCCAAGTGTGCCTAAGGCGATTTTGCTGGTTATCAAACTTGGCCGAGATATTACGCCCACAAACGTTGTCACTAAGTTTGGTGAAGGTCGGATGAAAACTGTTTGACTAAGAGAGCAGACAAGGCTAAATTTGCAGATTTCGGAGTAATTCAAGGGCCATAACTCCAGAGTGCCTGGGGGGGATTTTGCTGGTTATCAAACATGGCCAAGGTATTATGCCCACAAACATTGTCACCAAGTTTGGTGAAGATCGGATGAAAACTATTTGACTTAGAGGGCGGACAATGCTAAATTTGCAGATTTTGAGTAATTAAAGGGCCATAACTCAAGAGTGCCTGGGGGGGATTTTGCTGGTTATCGATCTTGGCCAAGACAAAGTTTGGTGAAGATCGGATGAAAACTGTTTGACTTAGAGAGCGGACATGCTTTAGGACGACGCCCGCCCACCGCCACGTGTGTTCACATAATACGCCTCACTCTTCCAGAGACAGGCGTATAAAAAGAAAATTTGTTTGTTTTACACATACATTCAAAATATCTTTCACTTGTGAACACCATATCTTACATTTTCACTTTTTTCAGTCATGGCTATGCCACTCATGAAAATATTGCATCTGGTGTTCACTCATGAAAGGTATTTCAATCTTACACTGAAACAAACAAATATCCTTTACGTATTCAAGTCAACCTCCAAAAAGCATTCATAAAGTATACAAAAAATAGCAAAATAAGAACCTTTCATAACACATATACAATGAAGAGTGGAATACGGTTAGTGATATCAATACTGAGGTGTCTCATTAACAGAAAACTATCAAGTTATTTGATCTGGTGAAAGTTCAAGTATCCAACTAAGTTCCTTGTACTTCCAATGACCTCTGTAAAAAAATCTTGCTTGTCTTATATGAGTTTAACATGATTTTCAAAGAACTTCATTTATGTTACAGTAAAGTGCTATTAGTTCAAGTGCCCAACTTTTCCGACTTAAAATAAATCTGTAATTATTTCACAACACCTTATCTAAATGACCAGTTGACAGTTTGTGCCATTTGAATGACACATGTGCTGATAAGCCAAATATTCAAAAATGAAACTGCTAAAATAAATTTCTGATGTCTTTTAATAAAACACTTATCAAATGGCTTGCCAGTCAAAAGTCAAAACAATTGGCCCTCATTCCTTAATTGGACAAGTCTTCAAATAGACAGAAAATCATTTATTTGGCACTGCTGAAAATGAATATAATTTTCTTTTCACACATCTAAATAGCAACCAAGTATTTAATATATGTGTCAAGTACAGTACATTAATTTCATGCGTTTTTCATATTATATATAGTTTGCTTAAAAATAATACATGCAATTTAACAAACACTTATATATTAAATTAAAACCCTGGCCTGTATTTCTTCAACATTCCAAATAAAGCTAAAATATTGTTTACTCTCTTAATCTCAGGTTTGTATGAAAATGGCTGCCACCATGAGCAGACCAACTTAATGCGTTTGCGACCAGCATAGATCAAGACCAGCCTGTGCATCCACACAGTCTGGTCAGGATCCATGTTGTTCGCTAGTGGTTCTCTAATTGCAATAGGCTTTGAAAGCAAACAGCATGGATCCTGACCAGAGTGTGTTGATGCGCAGGCTGGTCTGGATCCATGCTGGTCGCAAATGCACTATGTTGGTTTTCTCATGGTGTGGCTCAATTATGACTATTCAGCAACATTAAACTCAGTGTTGTGGCAAGTGAATACTGTACCATTTTCCGTTTAAGTCAAAATTTCGGACACATAAATTGATGAGTATAGCCACTGGTCTTTGCAAGGACTAAAATTAATATGGAATCATAATTTGTTTGTTCTCTTACATCACATGGAAAAAGACAGATGACTGTCAAAAAAGAATCCTAAACATAGTGAAAGTACAATTAGGATAATTATGTCAATATGTTACATCATAAACAATTCATAAAACTGCACACTTGGAAATAAAGCTATAGTATAAAATAGTTCCTGTTAATGGTAAGAATAGGATAGTGTATCTTACTGCTAAAATAGGGTTACATCGGAAAAATTTGTTTGTTTGTTTTAGGTTTAACACTGTTTTTCAACAGTATTTCAGTTATGTAATGGCGGGCAGTAAACTTAACCAGTGTTTCTGGATTCTGTACCAGTACAAACCTGTTCTCTGCAAGTAACTGCCAACCTCCCCACATGAATCAGAGATGGAGGACGAATGATTTTAGACACAATGTCTTTTATCAAATCATCAAGGAGAACATATGGCATGCCCGGGGATCGATCTCACGACCCTGTGATCCGTAGATCTACACTCTTCCAATTGAGCTAAGTGGGCGGATACATCGGAAAAAAGTAACAGTAACATAAGAAACATGCAGCATGTAAAATACTAATGGAATATTTTTTCCTTTTAAGGAACAGCTATGATAATTAACTGCACACAAATAGAATTTTCATAAAAATGTAAGTCCGATATTGATCAGAAACCATTTTCTGTCTCAAGGTCAATATAAGCCTGACCTTTGACCTCCCACTACTCATCTACTGACCATAGACAATAAGTTTATGGAGTACAACAGCTGCAGTGTTCTCCAGTTACTGATTATTTGCTCCATATTTAATTTCTAAAATGGAAAATCTTTGTGTACTGGAAACAAAACAACATATTTTCAGATTTTTTATTTTTGTGGCCAGTGGGTGGGGATGGGGCTGATTTACAAAGGAAAAGGTAATCAGGTTTTAGCGATCGTGTACTGTAACTTGAAAGTTTCGAGTCAAAAAGAAAGAACAAATATCTATAATATATAATTTGAACGTCAGAGCATCATCAGAGGTGTTTCAGAAAGATAATAACTCTCGATAAGTGTGAATATAACATGAACACAGACCTAAAATGAAACACACATCTAAAATATCAATGACAGACATGTTAGTCTTATATAACAAAAATAATATCTCAAACTGATGTAAACAAAAGCTTTATCCAATAATGACTTAGCAAGAATTCTATTCCAAGATAATTATTTATGTTTATATAACAAAAAAATCTATTCGAAACTAGTATAAGGTGTGTGCTGAGGTGTGTTCTTGAAGTTACAATACTAGCGTCCTACTTTTGTTATAAGTGATAACAAGAGCACCGCCTTGCGGGTGCTGACGCTCATCTGATTTTTTTTGTGTAATAGAAATATTGTCCTACCCATGATTTTCTAAGTCTAAAAAGGGCCATCACTCTTGCAAAAAGCAGGATAGAGTTATGTTTCTTGATGTACAGTGTCCACTTATGATGGTGAAAAACTGTTGCAAGTTTTAAAGCAATAGCTTTGATAGTTTATGAGAAAAGTTGACTTAAACATAATATTCAACCAAGAAAATGATTTTTCTAAGTCCAAAAGGGGCAATAATTATTGCAAAAAGCAGGATGGAATTATGTTGCTTGCTGTACACGGTCAGCGTATGATGGTGAACAAGAGCTGCAAGTTTTAAAGCAATAGCTTTGATAGTTTAAGAGAAAAAGTTGACCTAAACATAAAACTTAACCAAGAAATCTGATATTTTCTAAGTCCAAAAGGGGCCATAAATCTTGAAAAAGGCAGGATGGAGTTATGTTTCTTGCTGTACAGGGTCAGCTTATGATGGTGAAAAACTGTTGCAAGTTTTAAAGGAATAGCTTTGATAGTTTAGGATAAAAGCTGACCTAAACATAAAACTTAACCAAGAAAACTGATTTTCTAAGTCCAAAAGGGGCAATAATTCTTGCAAAAAGCAAGATGGAGTTATGTTTCTTGATGTACAGGGTCTGCTTATGATGGTGAACAAGTATTCCAAGTTTCAAAGCAATAGCTTTGATAGTTTAGGAGAAAAGTTGACCTAAACATAAAACTTAACCAAAAAATCTGATATTTTCTAAGTACAAAAGGGGCCATAAATCTTGCAAAAAGCAAGATGGAGTTATGTTTCTTGCTATACAGGGTCAGCTTATGATGGTGAACAAGTATTCCAAGTTTCAAAGCAATAGCTTTGATAGTTTAGGAGAAAAGTTGACCTAAACATAAAACTTAACCAAGAAATCTGATATTTTCTAAGTACAAAAGGGGCCATAAATCTTGCAAAAAGCAAGATGGAGTTATGTTTCTTGCTATACAGGGTCAGCTTATGATGGTGAACAAGTATTCCAAGTTTCAAAGCAATAGCTTTGATAGTTTAGGAGAAAAGCTGACCTAAACATAAAACTTAACCAGGCAACGCCGACGCCGACGCCGACAACCGCTCAAGTGATGACAATAACTCATCATTTTTTTTCAAAAACTCAGATGAGCTAAAAACCATGAGCAAGATAAATCAATATAAAGGTCAGTTTTTAACCTTGACATTGACATCAAATGTAGGTATGAATTTCTATGCTATACAAATTTATAGAGGTTGGGTCAACCTTTGTTCCCTCGAACTTGATGGGACAGGCAGAATTAGTTCCAGATTAGTTCCATCATTGGAACACTATACATTATATACGAATATTGCCAAGTCAAGCAGATAAGTTCGAGCAAAGGCAGGTGTACCAAGTATCTGAGTTCGGTCAAACGAAGATGAACTGTAGATTTAGCAAGGTAAGTGTTAAAAGCCATGTAAATGGACCATTATCAACCCTATTTTCATAGTACCACCAGTTTATCTCTGTTAAGATTACACAGCATAGATATATAAATTTGGATATGATATCATTTTAAACATCAAAATCAGACCTTTTTTTATTAATGTACCTTGCACATGATTCTGCTCAGTAATAACAAAATTATGCTGCTGGCAAATTAACTTTCAGAACACCCATTGTACCTATCATACATAAAATAGTGGTTCTTCTGAAATAATTACATGCTGGAAATATACCATACAGTCAAACTTCGTTTGCTCGAACTTGGATAATTTGTCCACCACCCTTTGCTCAAACTTGTCAAGTCCCTGCAAAATGGCTATATAATATATATTTTTCGATGGCTCAAACTATTGAAAACTTGAACAAATTATGCTTGTACCGTTGAGTTAGATGGAACGAAGTTTGACTGTAGTTTACTTTCATGTTTGCTATTTCTCATAGAAATAAAAGCAAGAACAAGACTAATGTTGATGTCATACATAAACAATTCAGAAACAGAAAAAAAACAACCTGAAAATCTGATGAAATTTACAGAAAAAAGAGACTTCTTTGTTACCGGTAGTAATATTATGCCGCAACCATAGAACCTGACAGGCTGACAAATCAACACAAGTCAAACAATAGCCCTATGAGGAGTAGCTGCCTCTTTCTACAGATGTGTTAAAAACAGACTAAAGTATGAGGCTGGACTGAAAAATAAACTCTCTCTTCTTATCATAAGAATGTTTTCTCTGTATTTTCTGGCTTGCATAAACTGACAAATTGATCATTTACAGTTTAGACGGCCAGCGAGCATATTTTTTTCATGATTTTGCTAGCTTGGCAAACGTAGTAAATTAACAGAATAATAACGGAGAGAAGATATATAGTGTACAATAAGAATAAAGTACATTTCTTCAGCCATGTATAATTATTCTTGTGATACACCTAGTTAAAGTACAGTTGACCTTGCGTCAGTGGAATTTATTCACTTATCTATTCTAAAACTATTAGATACATTAGTAATAACCATTAGTAGACAAGAGTTATTAGAACTGTTATGACACTAATTCCATTAATTGAAAATATCTGTAACACTGACCATTTGCACTTCTGTAGTGCAGTATCTATATCATTCATACTTTAAAAGGGCAAAACAAGAAATTATTGAATTATTATTTTTGAAAAGCCTTCTATTTCTCATAAAGTGTAATTCTTATGGCACCGCTACAACTGTTAGTCAGAATGCACGTTGGGGTAAATTTTTTTAGGCGAGCGAGATAAATTTATTGACATGTATCTAATTTAAAACATAAGCGATCATGTAATAAAAATGTCAATCAATGGATATGTGCTTTTGCAATGGCCCCATTTAAGATCCTAAATCTGTTGTATTGATCCAAGGCTACACGACAGACCGTCAATCTATTTCTGGGATATTATGGAAAAAAACTGGCATTAATATTTCAGTTTTTATACCACAATATGCACTTTTGTAATTCAATACAAGCAAGTGGCTATAAGCACTTTTACTGCTAATATCGGAGAAATTTATGTCTTTGAAAATGTTCTGTACTTTAGCAGAAAGTAATAAATTTCACCAATCACATTACCATAACCTGTTAACCCTTACCCTGCTAAATGTCTATAATGAACTTGTCCATCTTCCAATTTGGATAGCACCATTAACACTTAAAAGGGGTGCTTACCAAAAACATACTGACTGAATGGCGAACAGTGCACATCTTGATCAATCACATTACCATAACCTGTTAACCCTTACCCTGCTAAATGTCTATAATGAACTTGTCCATCTTCCAATTTGGACAGTACCATTAACACTTAAAAGGGGTGCTTACCAAAAACATACTGACTGAATGGCGAACAGTGCACATCTTGATCAAACTGCATGGATGTGCAGGCTGATCATGATCTACACTGGTCGCAAAGGTAGAATCAATCGCATTTAGCATGATAAGGGTTAAACAATGAACCATACATTAGAAGAATTTTTGTTGTCATAAGCTACATCTCAAATGTTTCATGTATAAAACAGCATGCAATGCATATAACATTATAACTGACATATATTACTGGCAAATTCACTGCCAAGTCTTACTTAAATGCAAAAAAAAAATTTACTTTCATTCTGCAGATAATAACTTCTAATTGTCAAAGAGTGGCAACACAGACAAAGTTAATGCATTTAACTAAAAACCGTAGTATCTGTATCCAAGCATGCAAAATGGGGACAAGAGAAAATCTATATTTGCTTCAATTTTCTACAAACTAGCTAATTTGATATTTTTCTCCTTAGAATCAGTCAGACAAATGTTTCTGACAGTATGTAATAACTCAAGCAAGGTAAGTCAATAAAGTGATATACAAACCAAAGAAGAAGAGTTTGTAAACCAGCACAAAATGCAATCTATCTGTTGGGTTTTATTCATTTCCTTTTTCAATTTATTTAAAGACACTAATATGAATCCAGAACTGATATTCTTCTTTTGATGTTGACACAAAGTGAAAAAAATTAAATATAGTTAATGAACCTAAATATTGTGTAACCCCTGTGCATAGGCAATTTCACAGCACTGCAGCATTGTTCTATAAATAGAATACAATGGAAACAGAACAAAATAGCATACACAAGATACATAATCTTGGACAATGACTATTTCAAAAGACAATAACTAAACTATGCAATTTGAAAAAGTTACCATGGATTAACAAAGTTTATATTTTGCCTCATATAAAGGGTACAAATGAGCCGTGCCATGAGAAAACCAACATAGTGGGTTTGCGAGCAGCATGGATCCAGACCAGCCTGCGCATCTGCGCAGTCTGGTCAGGATGCATGCTGTTCGCTTTTAAAGCCTATTGGAATTGGAGAAACTGTTAACGAACAGCATGGATCCTGACCAGACTACGCGGATGCGCAGGCTGGTCTGGATCCATGCTGCTCGCAAACCCACTATGTTGGTTTTCTCATGGCACGGCTCAAATTATGTTTCAATAAACAAAACAAGACATGGTTCAATTTACACTATATTGCACACTTGCGTTTTCACTCTAATCTGAAAATTTCTAACAATCTTAGATGGAAGAAACATTGTGCCCAGCTGTGTATGAGAATCTTACACTTACACTATAAGGTATACTGGAGATCAAATTTTACATACAATGATATAAAGGAAAATATGCAAAGTATATTGTAAGGGCCTGTTTATACTGGAAAAATGGTTGAAAAGGTCATTTTGAATAAGTCTATACCTTATCCATAGACTTGTCAAATGACATTTCCTATGCCAATAAAACACAAGGAAGCACAGGTGATATTTCTTCTGTCCTCCAGTATTAGATAGCATATCTGACTGGAAATCAACCTCATCTATTACAAATTACGTTTTTGTAAGTGATTCAATATCTACTACTACTATACAGTTTCCAAACAAGCACTGCTTTATAACTACCAGACAGGGTAGGTAACTGCTGTTCTTATTAGACAAAAACCAAGAACAAATTATGTATGAAACAAAACCAGCTGATGGTTTATCCAATAGTTCAAGGCCTAATATGAAGCTTCCATTTCATTAACTTACAAAAATATCTCTAGAAATGGCAAAAATATTTTTTTTTTTTTTTTAATCATTCTTGGGAAGATTTACCAAGTCAAATGAACCACATCTAAATCTTTTGATCATAAAGATGTTTAACTAAGCACTACGGAATTATACCGGATGTGTAATTTTTACACACTGAAGTGTACATTTACTTATTTTCTGACCAAAATGTTCAAATAAAGAGAAGTAGTTCATGCAATTCTAACATTTTATCATATCCTTATGTCAAATCAAATATCTTTTTTCTTCTATAACAATAAAGCGTGAATGCATAAATTAATGTATATTTTTCAGAACGGTCAATTCAGAAATGTTTAACAATGTTGCAAAATGATGTAAAACAACAAAAATAGTTTATCAATGCTGCAACTGAGTTATACAAGGGCCAGACCTTGACTACGTACTTGTTCAATACTCACTCATGCTTTAAAATATTATACAGTTGAAACTCGATATCTTGAAATCCAAGGGATTGAAGATTTTATTTCGAGACCCTAGAAATTCGACTTAAAATGATTTTTTGTGTAAGTGTTTTTGAGACGGGACTTGAAACTGTCTTTGAGATATCTGGAATTTTGATATAAGCGAATCTGAGAAATTGAGTTTCAACTGTTTACAGCATACTGCATTATGGAAATATCAATTTTTTACATAACCAAAATTTTCATATACAATTAATAATATGTCAAGTATTGCTAAAATGTTGCAGATTGGACAAAACTAGTGGGTTTTGTTTTTTTTCTGTAATATTTGAAAGTGTGATTCATGAGTTTACAGCAGACCTGATTATTATTCAGCATTACACAAGGGGTTAAATTCTTAAAATGTCACCAGAGTGACTATTGAACCACAACATAAAAATCATATCTGAAAAATACCTAACATACTAGAAAGTTAACCTGTCGCAATTCATTTTAATGAAGAGCACCATGGAGTCTGAGAGTTTTTAGCAACATTTTTTTTTTTTATGCCCTATCTAATATACTTTGGAGAACACTAAAATAAGAACAAAATGTGCCATAGAATAAACAAGAGCTGTCTCCATAGGATGACACATGCCCCCGATGGCACTTTGAATGAATAGTTATGGCAGATGTTAGAGTTTAGGACCTTTGACCTATGGAGCTGGGTCTTGCGCGCGACACGTCGTCTTACTGTGTCACACATTCATGCATAGTTATTTTAAAATCCATGCATGAATGACAAAGATATGGACCGGACATGCCCATCAATGCACTATCATGAAAAATGACCTTTAACGTCTAAGTGTGACCTTGACCTTTGAGCTACGGACCTGGGTCTTGCGTGTGACACGTCGTCTTACTGTGGTACACATTCATGCCAAGTTATTTGAAAATCCATCCACGATGACAAAGATATGGGCCGGACACGCCCATCAATGCACTATCCTTTAACGTCTAAGTGTGACCTTGACCTTTGAGCTACGGACCTGGGTCTTGCGCGCGACATGTCGTCTTACTGTGGTACACATTCATGCAAAGTTATTTGAAAATCCATCCATCGATGACAAAGATATGGACCGGACACGCCCATCAATGCACTATCCTTTAACGTCTAAGTGTGACCTTGACCTTTGAGCTACGGACCTGGGTCTTGCGCGCGACACGTCGTCTTACTGTGGTACACATTCATGCCAAGTTATTTGAAAATCCATCTATCGATGACAAAGATATGGACCGGACACGCCCATCAATGCACTATCCTTTAATGCTACGGACCTGGGTCTTGCGCGCGACACGTCGTTTTACTGTGGTACACATTCAAGCCAAGTTATTTGAAAATTCATCCATCGATGACAAAGATATGGACCGGACACGAAAATTGCGGACAGACCGACAGACGGTTCAAAAACTATATGCCTCCCTTCGGGGGCATAAAAAGTACCTGATTTTTATAGTTTTTGACGTCTTAAAATAACACCTAATAACAGATTATTTTTGAATAACATTTTCTATATATAACATTTCCATATACAAGCATCAGATGCTTGACTTAAATAGAATAGTACATCACATTTTTCTTCTGAACAATTATCGCTATATATAGAGATTTCTTAGCCGAAAATAGTTGCAGTATCTATTCATACTGGTGTGCCATTTTTACCGGACACAAGAGATGGCAATAACAAAGAAAGAACCATATGACTTTAGAGAAAAATATCATTTTCACTGTTCTTTATAGAAAAATATCAAATTTCAGCAGACGGGCAATGAATCCATTCAAAAGAGCATAAAAAGAGCTTCCAATACAGCTGTTTTACATATCTTCGACATTTATATTAAGCTGAAACCTAAGTTATGTAGATGTTACTGTATAAATTTGTTCGCTTGAACTTGGATAATTGGATCATTGCTCTTACTCAAACTCACCGTCAGGTCCTGGCAAAATACCTGTATAATGTATATTGTTTGATGGCTCGAAATACTGAAAACTCAAACGTATTTTTCCGTTACTGCCGAGTTCAAGCGAAAAAAGTTAAAAAAAAAATCCCACAAAAGGACTGCCAATGAATTACATGTAAACAATTAGATATGTACTGTATCATGTATTTTTCTGTATTTAAAGTGCATTAGCTTCTTTACAATTTGTAATGAATATATGAGCCGCACCATGAGAAAAACCAACATAGTGGCTTTGCGACCAGCATGGATCCAGACCAGCCTGTGCATCTGCGCAGTCTGGTCAGAATCCATTCTGTTCACTTTCAAAGCCTATTGTAATTAGGGAAACCGTTAGCGGACAGCATGGATCCTGACCAGACTGCACGGATGCGCAGGCTGGTCTAGATCCATGCTGGTCGCAAAGAGACTATGTTGGTTTTCTCATGGTGCGGCTCATATTATATTTCATTAATGGACCCAAATATTTTCTGTTAACATGCAATTCTAGAATGAGTGCATTTCAGCACGCATCTTCCTTTCTTAAATCTTTTTTCAGGACTAAAATGAGAACAAGGCCATATTCATCAAACAAATGTTACCAATAATTTGAAATCAAATAGCTTAGGTACAACAAATGACATACAAACTAAATTACATCTAAATACTTTGATATGAAATTGTCAACAACAAATCTACAACAATTTTCTAATAATTTTTTTTTACTTTCCATGCTAATGTCTGTAACTGTTTCCTCTTCTTTTCCTTTTCTTGTAAACAGTCTTTACTGGAAACAAGTCATGTAATTTTCTGACAAATTACCTCCCTTTATATAAAACTTCTATACTGTATTGTATATATTGTCAACTGTCTTTCAAAGCTGCGGTAAATACACACTTTCCACTAAAACTACATTCACAGTACTTACCTTTCTCTTAGAACTGATTACTTTTCTTAGAAAACAAGTATATATTTAAATATTGATGCATTTATTGAACGAAACATAAATGTATCAGCCATATTTTTGCTTATCCTGTTCGATTTCCATCTTCCTTCGGAGAATTTCTGCATTTTTTTCCTGAATTTTCTGGATACGTAAATTCAACGCCTCATCAGGGTCACCTTGAAACATAAAAATATACATGTATGCATAACTTTTAATTAATGTCACCATGTCACCATTTATTCTTCAGGTAATATGTATAGTATATTATTATTTGTCAAATTTATAAGGTAAATATTTAAATATGAAATTATTTCTTAGTTTGGAATTTATAGCGCAATAAAGTAAATTGTTTGCACATCAGTGCACTTAGACCATGTACACCAAATTAAAAAGCTGTTCATTAGTTTTGTCGCTTGTATTTAAAAAAAAAAAAAAACCACACATAATTTATTTTCATTTGTGCTGGCACTGTAGCAAAAAACCTGGTAAAACTTTGTTGATGCTAATTTTTACAGACCAAACTGTGTACAAATGATTATAATTCAAGTCTCAAATTGTTCTAAAATAGACTTTAATCACAATGAAAACATAAGCACATCATCTCATAATGTATTACAATACTTATATTTAGTCGCATATAGTTATTTCCCCTTATGCTGGTAAATCATTTTCTTCGAATGACTTACTAAACTGAGTTTTACGCCATTGGAACAGGAGATAAATACATCTACTAAATAATGGATAACATCAATCTACATTATTATGGTATGGGTAAATACCTTTTTGATGCATGTCACTTATCTGTTGTTTTTCCTGTTCAATTAAGCATTGTAAATGAAAGTGGGTGGGGTAAGAAATTCAAAATACGAAGTTGTCTTCAGGCCAATATGGACCTTGCAATTTTCTAATCCCTCCTTAGAATAATATTAATACATGTCTCCATTTCATACCTAGTTTGAGACAGAGGTCTGTATTGCAACACATAATTATTATGATATCCTATGGCCTTGAATTTCATTGTACTTTCTTTTTTTAAAGGCGGATAATCAGATTTTGGCCCTGTAACGGATTTGTTCGAAACTTTAGCATCTGATCATTTACACTCATTTATGTTCACTTAACACTTAATACAAATTAGATTTTCACTGGAGGTATTTTTAAAATTTCATTTTCCTATCCTGAATGCCCAACCAAGATAGAGTTATTTTATCATAAGTATAAATTTGATAAACATACTTTGCCTAAGGAAATGTATAAATATTAGACATATTGTAATATATTTGTGAAATATTTGCATTAAAAATTATATATTTAGATGGAATTCATTAGAAACGCAAGTTTGAAAAATTATTATTACCTCCCTTTGCCTATCTTGGTTGAGCAACCAAGATAGATTGGAAATAAATGAATAATGATAATAATAATGATAAAGTCGAAAAAAGGGCATAATTTAGTAAAAAAGTAAAATAGGGTTATGGAACCTGCATAGTGCTTATCAGCTCATGACAGTGGACAAGTGTGTGAAGTTTCAATCCAGTCCCATTAGTGGTTACTGAGATACCAGCTTACATACAAAAACTTAACTAAAAATTTCTATGTTGAAAAAGGGGCATAATTTTGTAAAAAAGCAAAATAAAGTTATGGGACCTGCTTTGTGCATGTCAGATCATGACAGTGAACAAGTGTGTGAAGTTTCAATCCATTCCAAGTAGTGAATACTGAGATACCAGCTTACATACAAAACCTTAACCAAAAAATTCTAAGTCGAAAAAGGGGCATAATTTTGTAAAAAAGCAAAATAGAGTTATGGAACCTGTGCATTGTAAGTCAGTTTATCACAGTAAATAAGTGCGTGAAGTTTCAATCCATTCCCACAAGTGGTAGCCTGGGAAGCCGTTAATAATATTTGTGCTTTGTCAGAAGAAATCATACCTAATATTTATGCATTATAGATGCTACTAATGTGCGCTAATTAGTGTTAATTGGCATTCATCAAGTTTCTGAAATTATCAAAGCCTGGGGAAATCTGAAGGATTTTCCATGTCACTTCTGATTATCGATTTTCTATAATTAGCCTAATTAACATGTGATCATATTTGCGCTTGTTTGAAACGAAAATTCGGCAATGATGCCGAAAATTCGGCAATTTTCGTAGATTACTAGGTCTGCATTAATATAACATCTTGACAACTATAACGCAAATTTAAGTTTAAACCTACATATTTTAAAGTTGTTACAACTTGCTGGAAAAGCTATGGGAGGTATAAACTGGAATTTGTTTATGGCCCGGAAATGTTCGGAAACCTTCGGAAGTACACGATTCCAATCCGTCTTTTCCGTGAGAATTCCGTTTCTATTTTTAGCCATGGATTATTGCTTTCAGAAATTATCTTTCTTTATTAAACACCCGGGTGTAATATAGGTGGCGCTGCGATCGGAAAACAGGTTTTCCCAGGCTGTCAATTTGCAGGTAAATAAAAGATCAGACTGGATTCCCAGGCTACACAAGTGGTTACTGAGATACCAGCTTAAATAAAAAACCTAAAAAAGGGGCATAATTTTGTAATCAAAGGCCTGAGTCGGCTAATGATTGATGTACTGACAGTATAGTCACCAGTTTCAGTTTGTTTTTAGTTTTTTTCTTAAAATTTCATAACACAGCTCGATATTTACCCAAAATATTATATCCGGATACGATTACACTTTTCTCCAGTTTCAACAATATGTTTTACAAATTGTGATGATACGGAGACATTTAGCAGCAATTGGCAGTATCTGACATTGAAGTTTACGGTTAAATTACCTCTTATTTAAATCTTTTCATAAAAAAGTTGTTTCGTTTCGTGAAAGCAGCCAAACATGGACGATCTACTTTCGATTTCAAAAACTACAAGAAAATACAATTTAATGTTTCGCCGATTTGTTTATTTCTCGAAAAATAAGAATTAAAATCATTTTTAATATCAGTAGTAACTAAACAAACCAGTAAGAGCTTCTTCTTCCGATAATTTACCGGTTTACTGACTGCAAAATTCAACCCACGCAAAGTTTATAGAAATCATACGATGCGTGTATACGTTCAATGTGGGAGAATTAAGGCTGATCGGCTATGTTACCTAACGCATCTAGACGATTCAGATTTTGTTTTTAAAAAAGCATTGTGTGCGTTTCTGTAATTTTATATACGTTTTTATACGCTTAGAAATTATTAGACATGCGTATTTGCATTATTTCTATACGTAATTTACGCTAATACACATCTTATCTGGCGCCCTGTGGAACTATTTTTTGTCTTTCGCTGGATGTTACGCAAGCTTTGTAAGCCTGCGCAATTCTTAAAATGCACATTTATGCTTAATGAGTTACATTCGAGTATTGCACAATTACAAGTTATAAATATGACAGATTACATCGTATATTGGTCATAGCAAAGGGAATTGACACAACTTAACTTCATTCATGCAGTGAACTGTATGAAATTTGAGAAATCTAATGGAACTACATCCCTTCACGTGTTATTCGGTCCATTTAGAGAATCACTGAACAGCAAGGACTCGTCAAAAGGCTTTCAGCCTTTAGCCGACTCAAAAAGGCAAAATAAAGTTATGGGACCTGCTTTGTGCATGTCAGATCATGACAGTGAACAAGTGTGTGAAGTTTCAATCCATTCCAATTAGTGAGTACTGAGATACCAGCTTACATAAAAAACCTTAACCAAAAATTTCTTAGTCAAAAAAGGTGCATATTTTTGTAAAAAAGAAAAATAGAGTTATGGAACCTGTGCAATGTAAGTCAGTTTATCACAGTGAATAAGTATGTTATGTTTCAATCCATTCCCGCAAGTGGTTGCTGAGATACCAGCTTACATACAAAAACTTAACCAAATCGGGACGGGGTCGTGGACGTTGACGCGGACGCCGACGCATGGGCGAGTCCAATAGCTCTACTATTCTATGAACAAATATGCCTCATTTTAAGCCACCTCGCTGAACTTACATGATTTACATGACAATACATCTGGTACTTTCAGAAATATGTCACGCATCCGATAAATGTGAATCTATTTTAAGCAACACACTTCTAAGAATTTTACCCATGTACTCTTATCAATGTAAATAGCTTGTGTTGCAGTACTTTTCAATGTGTAGTCAGCTGTACATGTAGGTGACAAATTATTTGTCCTACTTAAAGACCCACCACGACCTAGTGACCTAGTTTTTCCTCCCACATGAACTGGGTGCAAATCATTCTGATAATACAGGTATAATACAGCTATTCTACTTGATGTTAGGCCCTCCCTGAATTAATGTGTTTTCACAACTTCATCTGCAGACTTATTCAGTCTTTCTCTTTTCAGCAGTTTTATAAACATAGAATAGTAACTATCTTACACTGTAGAAACAAAGTATGGTCTAAACTCACCTTAATACATCAAGTACTGTGCATACTACTATATTAATTTAATAATATATTTAGACATTAAACACATTGTCTTGGCCTTATATATGTCACTGTCAATTTGTAACTAGATACGTGTTATTTCTCATTTTCTTCAAGCAAAGCCTGTATAATTAGTATAAATTAATTACCATCATGGAATTACAAAAGAATACAGTTATTTTGTTGCGCCTCTTTAACAGTTTTATGAAGGAAATACAATTTTAAAATGTCACAGTACTTAAGGCTCCCACGTTTGCATGTTTAAGCAAGTCCATATCTTGTTTGATTGGCAAACATTTACAAAATTTCTACCCGCTTAAACGTCAAACCATCAAAACCTGTTTCTCTGCCAAAATCAAAGCCTTGAAATGTCTGATGGTTGCGGGTTTTTGATAGATTTATTTTCTGTTTAAATGCCAGTCTATGAATATACATGAATGAGAAACAAATACAAATTTAATGTGCCTCATATCTAAGATAAATCTGCCTGACCCAGCTTGTGAATGCAACCATGGGCTGTAATACCTTATCATTGATAGATCTTATAAAATCTAAATGGTCAGTGTGAGTGGATACAGGTTGAATAAGAACTGCTTGTTCATTGATAATTCATCCGCACTGTTCATGAATGGGACTATTTTGTGTAATACATGAACATTCTTTGGATGTGATTCGGAATAAAATAAAGATGCTATGATTGTCAGAAATACACTTTAACTTTGGTAGCGGGATAAACCCGCAACCAAAAAACTGAAAGAAACAACAGTAAGCCACTTGATAATGAAATATATCCCATCATCAGGAAGAAACTATTCCAGACAGTTACAGGCTGCATCAATTTAGCTAAAATCGATTCAATTAAATGTTCCATTGTGCAATAAAATAGCATCAATTTGACTGCTGGTCTTTTCAAAAATAATACACAAAACATCCTTGAAGTTGTGAATTGTTTCAAGTCATTTTGTGAAAAAAAAAAATGAATTTAAGATCGTAGGTCATGACACAGCAGGCAATAACTCAGAAGGTCATTTAAACTGTATCATTTTGAGTCTGAAAGATCATGTAAACATTTCTAAAACTGTGTAAACCTGCATTGGAGCCTTAACTCCAGGCATTCTGGTTTACTGATAGAAATTCTAATAACCTACAAATATTTTTAACAACAAAGCTACAAAATGAGTACAATGGAAAGAACCGAGGGACAATGATTAGCAGGATTTTCTTATACATAAATTCAGTACAGGAACAAAAACGCTTTTGTTACACTTCACGATGACTTAACTTCCAATCACATTTAATAAGGAAGTTAATAAGGAAGTTCCTATTTCAGAATCCAGTATCGTCTCTTATGATCTAATATGTAAAAGAATTTTCCAAGAAATATTAGAACCCCATCACGGCACTAATTGCGGTCACCATTAAGCACCGTCTATACAACAGACTAGGGTAACTAAAAGCTCAGGAAATGCTTTCAGCCACTTTCCAGTCTACATAGAAAATCTAATCCAATGATCTCCATTAACAAGCTTTTAAGTTTCCATCAAAGACATGCCAGAAATCAGCAAGAATTTGTTTCAGAAGCTGTGCTGTCTTTGAGTCAAAGTGGTTTTCACGATTTCAATTGCGCATCGTGGCAGAGATCTCTTTATTATGTCTGTTTATCTCTGTTGGCTTACATGTCAGTTTTGCAATCACAGTTTCCACTGACATGGTCACAGAATAACAAATATTTCTCCCTAGTTAAGTGTGACCTATTGAGTGTAGCATAATGACCATAGATTACAGTGTCCTTGACCATGCTGATCGGCACAAAAACAGTAATTAATGATTTTCTTTGTGAAATTTTGTTGTCATTGGAAACATTGATGACTGACTCACTGGAAAACAGCATAAAATTTTAAAAAAATATTGTTAGTTGCATGGCATGACTGAATCAAATTTAGCACGAACGTGCAATTGGGATGATACAATGCAACAGACATAAACAAGATATAGCCAGAATTTCGTGCAAAACGGCTATTATTGGACTACTGACTTCACAGCTGATAGATTTTTTATTAAATTTAACACATGATGTTCTTCAAGTGTAATGTGGTATGAAGAAGACATTGTCAAATTTATAAATTAAAGTTTTTTATCGCAAGATACACATCTGGACAGTTTCTTTTGCTGTTCAGTATATTTTCATACATAAAAAATAATCCCCTTGAATAATTAGGGACATTACTTGTGCCTAAATATGGTTACAAAGTCCATTGTGCTATATATTCTCTAAACTTTCACAATTTCTTACAGTCACAAATTGAGACAATATATATCACTTTGGACCAACCTCATGGGACCCATTTTTGATATTTTTTTGTATTTTTCTCCGGTAAAATGGATAAACAAGAGCACCGCCTTGCGGGTGCTGACGCTCATCTGATTTTTTTTGTATAATAGAAATATTGTCCTACCCATGATTTTCTAAGTCTAAAAAGGGCCATCACTCTTGCAAAAAGCAGGATAGAGTTATGTTTCTTGATGTACAGTGTCCACTTATGATGGTGAAAAACTGTTGCAAGTTTTAAAGCAATAGCTTTGATAGTTTATGAGAAAAGTTGACTTAAACATAATATTCAACCAAGAAAATGATTTTTCTAAGTCCAAAAGGGGCAATAATTATTGCAAAAAGCAGGATGGAGTTATGTTGCTTGCTGTACAGGGTCAACTTATGATGGTGAACAAGAGTTGCAAGTTTTAAAGCAATAGCTTTGATAGTTTAAGAGAAAAAGTTGACCTAAACATAAAACTTAACCAAGAAATCTGATATTTTCTAAGTCCAAAAGGGGCCATAAATCTTGCAAAAAGCAGGATGGAGTTATGTTTCTTGCTGTACCGGGTCAGCTTATGATGGTGAACAAGTGTTGCAAGTTTTAAAGGAATAGCTTTGATAGTTTAGGATAAAAGCTGACCTAAACATGAAACTTAACCAAGAAAACTGATTTTCTAAGTACAAAAGGGGCAATAATTCTTGCAAAAAGCAAGATGGAGTTATGTTTCTTGATGTACAGGGTCTGCTTATGATGGTGAACAAGTATTCCAAGTTTCAAAGCAAAAGCTTTGATAGTTTAGGAGAAAAGTTGACCTAAACATAAAACTTAACCAAGAAATCTGATATTTTCTAAGTACAAAAGGGGCCATAAATCTTGCAAAAAGCAAGATGGAGTTGTTTCTTGCTATACAGGGTCAGCTTATGATGGTGAACAAGTATTCCAAGTTTCAAAGCAATAGCTTTGATAGTTTAGGAGAAAAGCTGACCTAAACATAAAACTTAACCAGGCAACGCCGACGCAGACGCCGACGCCGACAACCGCTCAAGTGATGACAATAACTCATCATTTTTTTTCAAAAAATCAGATGAGCTAAAAATAGAAGTTTTGTTTTATTTCTCTTTTGAAGATATTTTTGTTTTGATGGCTAAATTTTCTAACACTGCCAAATTGATACTAAAAATAGATTTCCATTTCCAAAAATAACTCACTAAAGTCCAAGTTATAATATTACAAATTACTTTTTCTAACAAGACTACTGCCCTCCAATGAAAGACACCTATTTGCTATATTTGTTGCCAAAGGAATTGACTTAACCCTTATTCTGCTAAATTTCTTTAATAAACTTGTCCATCTTTCAATTTGGACAGTACCATTAACTGTTTAAAGGGGGTGCTAACCAAAATGATACTGACTGAATGGCAAACAGTCCAGATCATGATCAGACTGCACAGATGTCACAAAGACAGAACCAATCATGTCCAGCATGATAAGGGTAAAACCAAAAGACTGCATTCTCTTCACACAACCTACCATTCTGTACATCAGACATGATAACAAGAGCTGTCAAAAGAGACAGTGTGCTCGACTATTTTGATTCTGGATAGTGAAATAGGGTACATCAGAGGAAGCTAGAGTTATCACTGGAGTGTTTAATGACTCCAACATGGATGACGATACTGGACTATAGTTTAAGTCTGAGTCAAATACAAGAGTTAGAATCAAAGTGTATCAAATATTTTGATGTCATATCACTTGGCTAATATTGTGGAACAACTACTTTAAGTTTGAATCAAATGCATTTAGAAGCTAGAAAGTGTTTTTGTCACAAAAACGTATGTCTCTCCCCTATGTATACCTTTAGCTTTGGTGGCCATTTTGTGCAGCGAAGCGGAACGTGTCGGCGATATGCACAACTAGGCTTAGTACTGATCACTCCTGTGAGTCGAAATCCAGCCAGCAGTTTGACCTGTGAAAGCCGGACAAGATTTTTCTATTTTTAGCTCTGGTGGCCATTTTGTGCAGCAAAGCAGAATGTGCCAGCGATATGAACAACTAGGCTTGGGACTGATCACTCCTGTAAAGTTTTGTCAAAATCCAGCCAGCAGTTTGACCTGTGAAAGCCGGACAAGATTTTTCTATCTTCAGCACTGGCGGCCATTTTGTGCAGTGAAGTGGAATGTGTCGGCGATATGCACAACTAGCATGGTACTGATCTCTCCTGTGAAGTTTCGTCGAAATCCGGCCAGCAGTTTGACCTGTGAAAGCCGGACAAGATTTTTCTATTTTTAGCTCTTGCTGCACCATATCGTGCAGCTAAGCAGAACGTTGTGGCGATATGCACAACTAGAGCTGCTTTTGAGAAAAGCTAATGTCTCCCACAACTGCTTAATCATCTAAATAGCAAGTCAGTCTTTATATACTGTTTACTAACTACAATTCAAGGGCAAGCACTCCAAAATGCCTGGACCAATTTGGCTCATTATCGAACTTGTTTGAGGTCTTATGGTCAAACACATTTTGTTCAAATTTGGTGAAGATCGGATGAGAAATGTTCGACTCAGAGTGCGGACAAGCGCAAAAACGCCGTTGACAAGAGTAAAAATGCCGTTTCGGTAATTCATGGGCAATAATTCCGAAGTGCCTGTGCCAATTTGGGTAGATATCGAGCTTGGCCGAGGTCTTATAGTAAAACACACTTTGTTCAAGTTTGGTGAAGCTTGCACTTAGAGCGCACATAAAGTGCCCCAAAGGGACTCCTATACTACTAATGATTAGAAGTATATGGGCCGTTTTAGCTCCCAAGACCTGAGCATATTTCGGTAATTCAAGGGCCATAATTCCAAAGTGCCTGGGCCAATTTGGGCAGATATCGAGCTTGGCCGAGGTCTTATAGTCAAACAAATTTTGTTCAAGTTTGGTGAAGCTTGCACTTAGAGCGCACATAAAGTGCCCCAAAGGGACTCCTATCCTACTAATGATTAGTAGTATATGGGCAGTTTTACCTCCCAAAACCTGAGCATATTTCGGTAATTCAAGGACCATAATTCCGAAGTGCCCAGACCGATTTGGCTAGTTATAGAACTTGGCTGAGGTCTTATGGGCAAACACATTTTGTAAAAGTTTGGTGAAGATCGGATGAGAAATGTTCAACTTAGAGTGCAGACAAGGTTTGTGACAGACACACAGACACACACACAGACAGGAGTAAATCAATATGTCTCCCACACCACTGTGTGGTGGGAGACATAACTAGGCTTGGTACTGATCACTCCTGTGAAGATTCGACAAAATCCAGCCAGCAGTTTGACCTGTGAAAGCCAGACAAGCTTAATGCGGACGGACGGACGGACGAACGAACGGACAGACGGCGAAGGCCAAAACAGTATGTGTCCCCCACCTATGGGGGAGACATAATAACTGAGATAGAAGAAAGTACATCACATTGTAAAAAGGGGGAATATTTCATGAAATATTGGTGCAATTTATGGCCCTTTGTGTCTTATGATGTGGGTGATAATGAGGAATAACTATTTTAAGTTTGAAGTAAATCCATCAAGTAATAACAGAGATAAAGCGAAAATGCATTAAAACTTTAACCAAGTTGTGGATGCGAACGTGAGTAAGATAGCTCTCTATACACTTTGTATAGTCAATCTAAAAATAACTGTTGTAAATTTAAAGTCAACAAAGAATCTATTCTTTTGTGACTCAATGATGGCTACACAGATGGACAAAGGTACAAAATATAGGACCTGTATAATTCACATACTGCTTTCTAGCGCCTCGCCCAGAACTCAAACTCCTGACCCACGATCTGTAGATCTGCGCTCTCCCTATTGAGCTGAATAGTAGTAAATATTTTGTGCTTTTAAGTTTAGAATTCGTGACCCTATTCTTCAAATGCTGTAAAAATTCAGAATACATTAAATTTTATTTTCAAAAATAACTTCAAATAAACTTTGGAAAGCTTTTAAAACCCCACCATGACTTCTCAGAAAACTCTTTAATTTTATCTCAGTATAACAGATACATTAATGTAATTTAAATGATTTTATAAAAGACAAAATAATCATAGTAAAATGGCATTTGATAAGCATTTAAACACATTTAGAGAATAAGATTTCACTTGAGCACAGCGTAATCGTACTTTTTTTTTCAGCTGGCAACCTTTTGTATCAAGGATACAGCAAAAATAAATGTACTTGTGATTCAAAAGCCCCTATACAGTATTAAAATGGATCAATATGGGCTGCAACAAAAAATACTTAAACACAGAGCAATAACAATCTATTAATCTTCCCTAATTTTCACGAAAATAGAGCTGTAATGAGAATGTATGATATTAATAGAAACAAACAAGTTAATTTTATGAATTATATGAACAGTTGCTAGGCAACTCAATATATATTTCAACAGTTTTGGAAGCATTTTCTTCAGCAATGTAGAATGATTCACATTGACTGATAATAAAAATGTATTCTTATATTAAAGGGAAGGGAACCTAATACCTACAAAAAAGCCTTTGGTAAAAAAAACAAGAGTGCCAGAAGGTCACAATATACGCCCGTCACAGCAAATTTCTTTACACTAGCACCTGTATTTGCAAATGGAATTTTAATTTTGTGGTTGTTTACAATGTTTTTTTTTTTTAGAAATTATTGTAATACTTTCATTTTTCTAAGTCCACAAAAAAAATCCTCACCAGGTAGAGATACCTTAAAAGACACCAAAAATTTGAGAGTAACATCAATGTTGTACCACAGAAAAGTGGTCTTGGTTTTTCCCTATGGTCAATTATAAAAAAAGTTACAATGTAAGTTATTTATAGTAACAACTAAGGGAAGTTAATCTTAACCCTTAGCCTGCTGGCGGCAAGTGTTTCTGCCATTGCGACCAGTGCAGACCAAGATCAGCCTGCACATCCGTGCAGTCTGATCATGGTCTGCACTGTTCGCCATTCAGTCAGTATATTTTTGGTAAGCACCCCTTTTAACAGTTAATGGTACTGTCCAAATTGAAAGATGGACAAGTTCATTATAGAAAGTTAGCAGGGTAAGGGTTAAAAGAAAAAAAAAAATCAAAAAGAAAATTGCAAGTCCATACAAAAATCCTTACAAGGTAGGGATAGCTCAAAATACACCTCAGAATTGGATGTAACATACATGTTGTACTACAGAAAAGTGGTCTCGATTTTTCCCTACAACTAGTAATGAAAAAGTTACAATATAAGCTATTTACAGTAACAACAAAGGGAAGTAATTCTAAAGAAGGGACCAGTGCATGACACTCCATCTCATGATGGTGTACAATTGTGCAAAGTTACATCAAAATCCCTCCATGCATGAAGAAGAAATGCTTCAGACAAAGTCATTCTTGTATCTGACATTTGGTCTCTGAGTGTGACCTTGACCTTAGACCTAGGGACCTGGTTTTGCGCACGACACTCCGTCTCATGGTGGTGAACATTTGTGCAAAGTTACATCAAAATCCCTCCATGCATGAAGAAGAAATGCTCCGGACAAAGTTTTCACTCTTATATCCTTTGACCTCTGTGACCTTGACCTTAGACCAAGGGACCTGGTTCTTGCGCATGACACTCCGTCTCATGATGGTGAACAATTGTGCCAAGCTACATCAAAATCCTTCAATGCATGAAGAAGATATGCTCCGGACAAAGTCATTCTTGAATTTGACCTTTGACCTCTAAGTGTGGCCTTGATCTTTGACCAAGGGACCTGGTTCTTGCGCATGACACTCTGTCTCATGATGGTGAACAATCGTGCCAAGTTTCATCAAAATCCCTCCATGCATGAAGAAGATATGCTCCGGACAAAGTCTGTGGACGCCGCCCTCCCACCCGCCTGCCCGCCAGGGCGTTCCCATAATACGTCCTGTTTTTCAAACGGGCGTATAAAAAAACACCAAAAAAAAAAACGAGATTAAATACCTATTCAGAAATAGGAAGGGCAACAGTTACAGATATTGACCTTCTGTATGTATAAATATTATTGCATATAAAGCTATCTGGCTAGTGATCACTGCCTGCTCTGATAAATTCAGGTGTATTAAAGAAACATTTGAAATTTTCACATAAACATGCCTGAAAATATTTTATTTAATGTATTACTGTACTCCTGCAAAATAACATAATTTCATACTTGCAGTTAATCCTTAGCCTGCTGGCGGCAAGTGATTCTGCCTTTGTGACCAGTGCTGACCAAGATCTGTCTGCACATCTGTGTTCGCTATTTAGTCAGTAAATTTTCAGTGAACACCCCTTTGAATGATAAGTGGTACTGCCCAAACTGAATGACCGACCAGTCCATTTTAGAAATTAAGCAAGGTTAATGAAATAACAAGAGTGCCAAACTGTCATAATATATTCAGGTCACAGCAAATTACTTCTGACTTTTATCTATTGAGCAGACTGTCAATTTTTGAAATTTTACCTAATCCAAGGGCCATAACTCCAGAGTAACTTGAAGAACAACTCCCTGGTTTATGATTGAATTTGGCCAAGAAAATAATAAACATTTAAGTGAAGTGATCACTGGATAAGAACTGCTTAAGCTGTTAAGTAGACTCGACAGTTTTCGTAATTTTAATTCAAGGGCCACAACTCCACAGCCACTCGGACAATGCTGATGGTTACTGGACATGACCAACATTATACCCATAGTGTGACCCAGTTTGTTGAACATTTGATAAGAATGAACACTTCTAATTTTTGCAATTTCCAGTAATTCAAGGGCTATTACTCCAGAGACTTGGAAAATCCAGTTGGTTATCGAACTTTGCCAAGATATTCCCATAAACATAGTGACTAAGCCTGGTGAACAATATATAAGAACTGCTTAAGTCAAAGACAGGACACTGTCAGTTTTAGCAATTTTGAGTAACTCAAGGGCCGTAACTCTAGACAGACATGGAGAATGCAGCTGGTTATCGAACTTGGTCGGAATATTATGCCAATAAAATCTGTGAACACTTAATAGAGAGCGGACAACTTTCGTGTATGCCCCCTGCCCACTCTCACAGGTGTTCTGTCTTGTAAAACATCATGTTTCAAAAGCATATAAAAAATTTTAACAAAAATATTAAAAACATATAAAAGATAGTTTCTAAATATTTTCAAATGAAAGCAATACCTTTATTTTCAGATCTGCTTTTCTTTGTATCAACTGCAGTATATTTGCTGCTATTGTCCAGTTTAATTCTTTTTCCAGCTCTAGGTACACTAATCTCATGTGACCTTTTGAAACCAGAGTCACCTAAATCTGATGGTATCTTTGATGAGGTTTTCTTGCTTACAGCGACACCAAGTCTTTCATATACAGACTTTGTGGATTTTTTCGGTTTAGGCTCTGAAAGGTTCCAAACAGTTACAAATAAATATCTTTACTTGATAAACGTGTTATAATGTTACCTTCATAATTATATTTGTAAAAGTACAAAAAGCTAGCCAAAATCTTGTATTTTTTTTCTGAAAATAAACCGTATCATCACATTCAATTTTTTGTTTCATGCCAAAATACTGTAAAATCCTTTTCATGGGTGGCTACTTTTCATGGATTTTGTGTTTATGTCAATCCCCAACAAACAAAAAACATTCATATAAGTTTTTATAATTTAACTTTGTCGTCCACGAATCTAAGCCATTATAAATCTGACATTTTGGCCAAAACCACAATTTTTTTTTGGTCTACAAAAGTAATTAATTTTACAGTAACAAGTAGGACCAGCCAAAGTAACACAGATCAACTTCTAGGCAGCACATGTGTAAAGCCAAAATTACAGCAAGAATTTAAGCTAATGCCAAGTCTTCTGTTCAGGTTTAAAGTGCCGTAAGACTTTAAATTTTATCTTGCAGCTATCCAAATAGATGTTATGTTAGAAAATCACTTCTTTCAATATTACCCGTGAACTTATAAAAGAACTTAGTGCCGTAAAGGGAGGTAATCATACACAACGAATTTAACAATATTTTCTACAACATTAATCAGTATTCAAAGCTTTGGCAAATACCGGTATGTGCGTTAACAAATTTTGAAAATAGGATTAACAATAAACAGACATAATATTATTTTGTGTTCATAACAAAAAAGTCTTGCAGCCACATTTTAAAACAATTGTATTATGAGCTTTTAAGAATTTTTGAAATGCAAAATAAACAGAAGAAAATTCATTTTTTGTATTAAACTTTCACATTTTGTTATTTTTTTTTATAAATAATCAGTGATAAACAACTGTGAAAATGCTGTGAAAACAATACTGATAAATACGAATAAAAGGACAAAGTTATTAACCTTTATCTGACAACGTATTTCTTTCTAGACCTGACCTGACATTTGTTCAAAGACAGAAAATTGAAACAACAGTGCTATTATTTACCTTACAAATGGAACAAGTGAATGAAGTATTGCTATGCAATACAAAGACCCCTACTGGAAGGCACCTAATTTTCTCTACTGCAGTATAACATAATGAACTGATATCTGTCAATGATGTATAAACAGTATTGTACTACCTATACAATATGTTATAACAACACACTTGGATTAAAATGTGCATATATAAAAACCCACAGTTGTTTTCATATAGAATTTTTTTGGCTGATTATAAAAATGTTATCATGTAAGTTATTTATAGTAACAACAAAGGGAAATTAATCTTTAAAAAAAAAAAAAAAAAAAAAAAATCTATACAATATAAGTCCACAAGAAACTCTTTACCAGGTAGAGATAGGTCAAAATACACCTAAAAATTGGATGTAACATGCATGCTGTACCACAGAAAAGTGGTCTCGATTTTTCTCTACCGCCAGTAATAAAAAAGTTTCAATAAAATCTATTTATAGAAACAACAAAGCTACGTAATTCTAAAAACAAGGGTGCCTCATGGTGGTGAACATTTGGTCCAAGTTACATCAAAATCCCTCCATGCATGAAGAAATGTTCCGTACAAAGTCATTCTTGAATTTGACCTTTGACCTCTAAATATGACCTTGACCTTAGACCTAGGGAACTGGTTCTTGCGCATGACATGTTGTCTCATCCAGGGGAATATTTGTGCCAACTGATATCTAAATCCTGCTTTGCATGACAAAGTTATAGACCGGACAGGAAAAAAATCCTCTTGACCTTTGATCTCAAAGTGTGACCTTGACCTTTAAGCTAGGGTACTGGGTGTTGCGCATGACACGTCGTCTCATCATGGGAAACATTTATGCCAAGTAATATTGTAATCCCTTGCTGGATGACAGAGTTCTGGATCGGACAGGGAAAAAACCTTATTGACCTTTGACCTCCAATTGTGACCTTGACCTTTGAGCTAAGGGTCTGGGCTTTGAGCATGACATGTTGTCTCATCATGGGGAAAATTTGTGCCAAGTAATATTAAAATCCCTTCATGGATGGCAGAGTTATGGACGGGACAGGAAAAAAACTCTGTTGTCCTTTGACCCCCAATTGTGACCTTGACCTTTGAGCTAGGAGTCCGGGATTTGCGTATGATATGTCGTCTCATCATGGGGAACACTTGTGCTAAGTGATATTAAAATCCCTTAATGAATGTTAGAGTTATGGACCGGACATGAAACAGACCCTGTTCATGCTATGTTAACATTTGACTGCTAAGTGTGACTTTGACCTTTGAGCTAGGGGTCTGAAAGTTGTGCATGACACATCGTCTTATTATAAGGTACATTTGTGCCAAGTAATATTAAAATCCCTTCATAGATGGGAGAGTTATGGACCAGACAGGAAAAAAGCTTGTTGACCTTTGACCTCCAATTTTGACCTTGACCTTTAAGCTAGGGGTCCAGGTTTTGCGCATGACACGTCGTCTCCTCATGGGGAACATTTGTGCCAAGTTATATTAAAATCTCTTCATGGATGGGAGAGTTATGGACCGGACAGGAAAAAAGCCCTGTTGACCTTTCACCTCCAATTGTGACCTTGACCTTTGAGCTAGGGGTCGGGGATTTGCGCATGACACATCATCTCATCATGGGAAACATTTGTGCCAAGTAAAACTAAAATCCCTTCAAGGATGGGAGAGTTGTGGACCGGACAGGAAAAAAGCCCTGTTGACCTTTGACCTCCAATTGTGACCTTGACCTTTGAGCTTTGGGTCCGGGTTTTGCCCATGACACGTCGTCTCATCATGGGGAACATTTGTGCCAAGTAATATTAAAATCCCTTCAAGGATGACAGAGTTATGGACCGGACACGAAATTGCGGACGGACGGACAGACGTAATGACGGAAAAGTGCATTCCTATAGTCCCCGAAACTGGTTTTTTAACCAGTAGGGGACTAATAATAGCATGAGTGCTGTGTTTGAAGCTGGATACAATTAGAAAGGTATTGAACTTCACACAAACATTTCCTAAATAACGATACAGGTTATTGCCTCCAACACTTCACTATTGCAGGAAAATTACATTTATTTAAGTGCAGAAATATGAACTTAACTTGACTGATCTTTACTTTGAACCAATGAAAATACTACTTTTGTTGCAAGAATGAAAATCAGAAGCAGGACCAAAGTGTTTATATGGCCTAGAATTTACTATCAATTCAGCAAACTAGAAATCATTCCTTAGATCCTGAAAAATGTATTTGTCAAAAGACTTATACCAGCAATTTTTTGAAATTAAACAAAAGCCAGAAGTCTTCATTTCTTTCCTCCTGTATCATTTTTATTTAATAAAATCATATAACAAAGTGGCAAATGCTGCATTTGCTGAAATCTCATCTACTTAAGCTTTTTGTCATAATTATACTCCTTAACAAACCGAAAATAAAATGAAACATAAAATTAATTTCTGAATCCACTTCAATGAATTTATTACTAAACCTACCTTCATTAAATGTGACATTCACAACTTGCTGTAGTGGAGTTTCACCTTCATCTGAACTCCAATTCTTTCTCTTTTTCATTTTCTTTTTCCTTGATTTTGTGCCCGAGATATCTTCATCACTTGACTTCTCCACACGAATAATCAGACGCTCATTTTTCGGAGACTTTTTTCGAACTTTACGGTCTTTGTCAGATTTTGGTCTTGAAACATTTATATCAAGTAAACTCGGAATTTCTTCAGTTTGTTTTTTCCGATCACTTGTCACAATACTTATTACACCACCTTTTCTAATATCTGATTCACTATCTGAATCCATCTCTTCAAACTTTTTCCTCACAGCAGTATCGTCTTCATAGAAAACCATATTTTTCTTACGATAGTACTTCTGTCTTACATTTTCATCTTCGCCATGTTTTCTTCTATCTCTGTATTCATCAGTTCTAAAATTCTGTCTTTCATGATGTTCTGTACCAAATTTTTCACTTTTAGTATGACTATTTCTGTATCTTGACTTTTTATTATTATCTCCATCCCCACCTCCTCTTTCATGTTTGTTGTCTTCTCTCTTTCTATCCAATTCTCGTCTCTTTTCCCTCTCTTTTAGTTCTCTACGTCTCCTCTCCAACTCAATATCATCTGTCTTTCTTGAAGCACCACGTTTTTTATCCCTCCAAGTTTCAGTTTCTGAATCACTACTTACATCACTTACACTAGAAACACTCTTAACACTATCTGAATCAGAATCTAAATTTTCTGTTACACTTGCTATTCTTTTCAATCTTTCTTCAATACTTTTTCTTTTATGCTTTTGTTCTTCCTTTGTACTGTGCTGTTTAGATTTTCCCTCGTTACTTTTCCGTCTCAATTTTTCATCTGATTTTCTTCTGTCTTTACTTTTATATGAATTGGAGTCTTCAATGCTACTTTTTGACTTAGATGCTTTCCCTGATGCTATTAAAGAATCACTTTTACTGGACTTGGCAGTTTTGTCTTTTCTATATGCCTCTACTGCTGAGTTGACTTTATCAGCAGAGTTTGCCCTAGATATTTTACTATGTTTCAAATTGGAAGAAGTCTCAGTTTCCTGTTTAACAGATTTTCTTGACACATGTTTATCTTCCATTTTTAACTTACCAATTTCTTCAAAGTATCTTTTTTCATGTGTTTTTTCTTTGGTATCCTTTGTCCTACATTTACTATCTTTTTCATATTTCTCTCTTGACTTACTATCATATTTGCTGTCACCTTTATGGTTTTCCCTACTGGCATATTGTTTTCTATCCAATTCAACATTACTTCTACCCTGTTTTCCCCTCTTAGCATTTCTGTGGAATATTGTTTCATCCCTGTAATTGGTGGCATCAAACTCTGGATCAGCTTTTACTTCATTTGCTGATAATCTGTCTTTCACAGATTTCTTAAGATGGAAATAAGGAGAACGTTCTCTACCACTTCTTTTTTCGGAACTCCTTGAATCTTTTTCTTTTCCCCTCCTATAATAGTCTGCTTCATTTCTATCAGAATCTGTATGTTTTTCACTTTTTCTGTCCTTCAACTTTTTCTCCCTTAAATCATTTGATCTTTTGCTTACACTGTGTAATGCTGATTTTATGTTTGTTTCTACTGGAGACTTTGATTTTTTTCCCACAATTTTGGCATCCTTCTTAACTTCAACTTTTTGTTTGAGACCTTTAGATGAATCATCAGATGATTCGCTGTCCGAAGATGATGATGAAGAAGAAGATGATGAAGATGACGATGAAGAGTCAGAATCTGATTCTGATGATGATACTGATGATCTTGATGACTTAGATGATTTTAAAGATGACAATGATGTCTTTCTCTCCTCAAGTGTCCGAGATATTATGGCAGAATTTGGTTTGGCAGAATCTGTTTGCTGAGATTTTAAACATTCTTGTGTCTCTTCTTCAGACACAAGTTCCACATTGTCAACATCACTTTCATTGTCAGCACTATCATTTCTAGACACAGACTGTGACCTACTACTCTCTTTACTTATAGAACTATCTCTACTACTTGGTACATTTTTTTCAATGTCTGATTCATCTGCAGATTCTTCTGCAGATTCGGAATCTCTTCGATTTCTTCTGTTAAATCTACTAAAAGCACTGTAAGAATTAGAAACACTGTCATCTTGTCTAAGTTCATCTCGCAATGGAGTTTGTTCATCTCGTAATGGGGTACTATCTGATTCTAATTCTTGGTCAGCAAATCCCTCAAGGTTTCTACTTGCAAGCAATATTTCTTCTAATCTATTACCACTAGCACTTCCTAAATTTTCTGGTTTGTCATTAACAGTTTTACTTATATGACTTTCTTCAGCATTGTTTGTTTTGGCAGGAATTTCTGGATCAGATTTTTCTACATTCTGGGATGTGTTTAAATCTGAAGTTACTTCATCAATAGTAATATTCTGTGACATATCTATTGCACTTTCTGCATCAGTTAGTCCTGATTCTTTTTCATTCACCTCAACTGAAATGTTAACATCCTGTTCACTATTATGAACCTCAATTTCATTATTATGTTCCTGACTTTCATGCCCATCATTTTGGTGTGTATGAATTTCTATTTCTGTGTCACTACTCACATCATCTAAAGACATGTCCATGAAATTAGCTGAGCCAGATTCTCTCCTTCGCCTCTCAACCATGTCATCATCATCTTCACTGTCGGTAGCATCATCATATCTGCTGAACTTCGATTTGTCTGTAATTATAAATTATAATCATTTAATTACAAAATAAGAAAAGTCTTTCATTAGAAAGAGTTTTGATGGCATATAGAAGTATACTACTAGAAATGTGTCCATAGGACATGGATGTGGAGTAATGGAATATGAAAATAAAACCTCTAGATAGATTTATTTGTAAGAAATTGACCTTTGGATCTGGAATCTTGTAAGGGGCATAATGAATAAGAACTGGATAAATCATACTGTCTTTAAATACACTTATCAAGGAAAAAGAAGTAAAATCTTTGACTTCTTAGTGTAACCTTGACCTTTGAGCTAGTGGTCTAGTCCTACCATGCAAACCATTGTTCATTTATGGTGTATACAGAAAATCCAATCATTCATAAAACAGTTACATTGGACATGAAAAAGAGCAAATTTTTAGATGTGCAAGTTTGACACTGACCTCTATTATCTAATCATGGAGAATATTTGTGCCAAATTATCTGAAAATTCATGCATGCATTAAAAAGTTACAGAGTGGACAAGAAAAAATAATTTAAATCTTTTACCACTAAGTATGGCCTTGGCCTTTCAACAAGGGGTCTACATCTTCCAAGCAACAAATCATCTTAATATGGTTAAAGTTTGTGCCAAGTTATTTGACTATTAGTGAATGCATCAGAAAGTTAAAGACCTAAGAAGAAAAATGACCTTAAACCTTCGACCTCTAAATCCAACCTTGAACTTTGAGGAAAGGGTCTGGTTCTTCTAAACCACACATTGTCTTTTCATTGAAAATGTTTGAGCCAAGTTTTCTGAACATCCATGCACACTGAGGAAAGAAGTTATTGAGCAGACAAGAAACAAGACGGCCATGATGGCCCTATATCGCTCACCTGAGTTTAATTGCTTGCTTGAACAAATTTGTTTGCTAAAGCTTCAAAAACAAAAACAAACATTTTTCTAAAATAGACTGGTTCATTTTTGAATTTGGGCAGTACCACTTATCAATCAAAAGGTGTTCACTGAAATTCTACTGACTGAATAGCAAACAGTGCAGACCATGATCAGCGTGCAGGCTGATCTTGGTCCCCTCTGGTCGCAAAGGTAAAATTACTTGCCACCAGCACGCTAAATGTTAAATTCTCTCTCTCCCTCAGGATAAAAACTCTAAATGCTTCAAAACTATAAACTGGTTCCGTACCAAAACAGAAATGGGAAATCTTTTTTACAAGATTTTAGCACTAATCTAAGTGTCTTAAAAGCATTTTGAAATGACAGAATCTGAAATGGGAAAAATAGACATAAACTAGTCTTACCATATAAAGAAAGTTGTTTTTACTATTTTGTTAAATTATCAAGTTAACAGAAAAATCAATGCAGATATTATTAACCTTTAGCCTGCTGGCAGTAAGTGATTCTGCCTTTACGACTAGTGCAGACCAAGATCAGCCAGCACATCCATGCAGTCTGATCATGGTTTGCACTGTTTGCTATTCAGTCAGTCAATTTTCAGTGAACATCCCTTTGAATAGTAAGTGGTACTGCCCAAACTGAATGATGGAGCAGTCCATTTTAGAAAAGTAGCAGGGTAAAGGTTAAATTTATACAGTTTTACATCTTAAAACCATAAGTTTTAAGACTGATGGACATAACACATAAATTCCTGGTGGTCTTATATAAGTTCTTTAGATGACTGCCTAACACATGTGGGCATTGTTCTACTAAACCACACCAATGTCAATAGGAAACACACCAATATATAACATATTCAGTTAAATTAATTCCCAGGAAAGTAGTTTACACCTACACAATGTGAGAAAAACACTCCTTGCAGTGACAGATTGCAAGTTAATATGGTACAAAAGTATCTTTAAATAAATTCAACCTTTACATGCAAGTCATATACCATGATGGTTACCAAAATTTAGCAAATCATAGACTGGTAAATCTTTTTCATGTGGGGTCTCTTTTGATTTTTTACATAAATAAACCTGATACACCATTGTAAAGATCTATGTTTAGGCAAAATGCAAGACAGAGGTCCTGACCTACTTGCACAACTATTGATGATAAACAAACGAACAAAGTCTCAAGGCTACAGAGTATTAAAGCAAAACATTTTAAGAACAGATGTTCATGAAACAGTGTGTTTGACTATTCTACAATGTCTAAGTTCAACAAGGGCTATAACTTGGCAAGACTTATGTAATTGAACAATTTGCATTACAATTTATTACAAATTACAATTTTATTATGACAATGACAATAACTTGAATGAAATATATGCCAAAAAGTATGACCTTTGACCCTAAGTGTGACATTGAAGCAAGCCATCCAAAACATGTGCTCTGCTTAACATCTGTGCCAAGTTTCTACAAAATCTTTCAAGCAGTTCAAGAGTTACAGAGTAAACATGAAACAAAGTCATATGACCTTTGATCCCAAAGTGTGACCTTGATCTTGAAGCGAGCCATGAAAAACATGCGCTCTCCACGTCATCTTGATGTGGTGAACAAATGTGTCAAGTTTCTTCGAAATCTTTCAAGGGTTGACCTTTGACCCCTAAGTGTGACCTTGACGTGAGCTATCCGAAACATGTGCTTTGAACGTCGACTCAATGTGGTCAACATTTCTGCCAACTCTCTTTAAAATCCTTCAAACAGTTCAAGAGTTGCAGAGCGGACACAAAATAAAGTTATATGACCTTTGACACCTAAGTGTAACCTTGACCTTGAAGTGAGCCATCCAAAACATGCGCTCTGCATGTCATCTCGATGTGGTGAACATTTGTGCCAAGTTTCTTTGAAATCCTTCAAGCGGTTCAAGAGTTACAGATGCTGATCTTATTAATGATGACTGGAATGCATAGCTTAAACATTAATTTTAGGATGTTATAATATTTCTGAATATTCTATAATGTTATGTTTTTGTGGATTTTTTAAATCTGAAATCATTTAGGGTATGTCCCTTTAACCTAAGTTGAAAAGGGTCATATTTTACATTAATTCCAACCAAAATGTATCTAGCTTAATCATCTCAGCATAGCTGATGACTGGGAAGGTTAATTCAGTAGGTCTGAAGACTAGGAAACCCTTTGTTTAAAACTTCAATCCAATAATGCAATGGTTACTGATGTACGAACTTGCATGCAAAATTTTAACCAAGGTTATGTTGCAAACGCTGATTCCTTGGTAAGTAGAATAGTACTTATTATTCTCTGAATAGTCATGATTAAAAGGGCATAGTTCTGAAAAAATGCAAGAGAGGGTTGTGGTGCTTTGTCTACTTACTCAAGCAATAGTGAAATAGAAGAGTATATTAGGCTACAGCTCACAGATATCAAGAAAATCTGACCTTAGGGAAACATTTAACCAATATCAACATGGACACTGGTAATTCAGTAACATTCAGTGACCTTGTTAGATTTTTTTCAAACAGACAAGCTAATAATATCTACAATTAATTTTCCTTTTCAGGTTGACTGTCCTAGCACACCTGTTCTTACGTAAAACCTTAACTTGATTAACTAAATTACCCTAGTATGTACCTAAAAAGTACCCATGTTGGAGTTGACTGTTCTAGATGTCTGGTAATTCAAGAACTTGAACACATATTAAGATTAATATCAACAAAAGCATAACTGATTCAGTTAATGTCAACCAAGACCATCAAGTACAAACTAGAAGCTTTTGTAGAAAAGTGCATGTCTCCTCCAATGCATAGTAGTAATGGGCAAGAAGTCAATAGAGGACAAGAGCAAAAGTCAAAGAGACACTGATGGTTGGCTGCAAAAGGGAACACCTACTCAACATGTCCAATCAACCCACAAAGTTTCAATATTCTTGGCCTAGTGGATCTCAAGTTATGGATTTGAAACAGTTTTCCATGTTCTGGTCCCTGTGACCTTGACCTTTGATCGAGTGACCCCAAAAACAATAAGGGTCATCTACTCGGCAAGACCTATCATCCTATGAAGTTTGAAGGTTCTAGGGCAAATGGTTCTCCAGTTATTGACCGGAAATGGATTTCTGTTCCGTCCACTGCAACCTTGACCTTTAATAGTGACCACAAAATCAATAGGGATCATCTACTCTGCATGTCCAATCATCTTATGAAGTTTCAACACTCTGGGTCAAGTGGTTCTCAAGTTATTGATGGAAAAGAGTTTCCCATGTTCAGGCACCTGTTGCCTTGTCCTTTGATCTAGTAACCCCAAAAATAATAGGGGGTCATCTACTCTGTAAGCCCTATCAACCTATGAAGTTTGAAGGTTCTAGGTAAAACGGTTCTACACTTTATGATCGAAAATGAAGTGTGGACAGATGGCCCCTGTGACCTTGACCTTTGACTGAGTGACCCTCAACCCCCCCCCTACCCCCCCCCAAAAAAATAGAGGTCATCTGCTCTGAAAGTCCTATCACCTATGAAGTTTGAATGTTCTAGGTCAAATGGTTCTCAAGTTACAGATCGAAGATGGATTTCCATGTTCTGGCTCCTGCGACCTTGACCTTAAATAGAGTGACCCCAAAATCAATACAGGTCATCTACTCTGCATGTCCAATCATCCTATGAAGTTTCAACATTCTGGATGAAGTCATTCTCAAGTTATAGATCGGAAATGCTTTTCCATGTTCAGGCCCCTATGACCTTGACCTTTGATGTAGAGACCCAAAAAATATTAGGGGTCGTCTACTCCATAAGCCCTGTCAAGCTATGAAGTTTGAAGGTTCTAGGTATAATGGTTCCCCAGTTATTGTGACGTTCGGTCATACGGACAGGGCAAAAACAACATGTCTTCCCCAGTGGGGGGGGGGGGGAGACATAACAAGCAAGTTCAGTGACTTAATATCCCCAGCCTAATAGGCTGTTTTTGTGAATGAGGGGACTGTATTTTGAAAGATTTTTTTTTTGTAGATAAAACAAAGCATTAAGCAAATATTGCCAAATAAACAAAATGTTTGGACTACCAGACAAAAATATTGGTAGCCCAATGGGCTACCAATAACAAGAGGACCATGATGGTCCTGAATCGCTCACCTCTTCCCACATGACCCAGTTTTGAGTATGTCGTCGTTTTTTCTATTATTTGACATAGTGACCTAGTTTTTGAGCTCATGTGACCCAGTTTTGAACTTGACCTAGATATTATCAAGATAAAAATTCTGACCAATTTTCATGAAGATCCATTGAAAAATATGGTCTCTAGAGAGGTCACAAGGTTTTTCTATTATTTGACCTATTGACCTAGTTTTCGAAGGTACGTGACCCTGTTTTGAACTTTACCTAGATATCATCAAAGTGAACATTCTCACTAATTTTCATGAAGATCTCATGAAAATATGGCCTCTAGAGAGGTCACAAGGTTTTTCTATTTTTATACCTACTGACCTAGTTTTTAACCGCACATGACCCTATTTCGAACTTGACCTAGATATAATCAAGGTGAACATTCAGATCAATTTTCATGAAGATCCATTGAAAAATATGGCCTCTAGAGAGGTCAAAAGATTTTAATAATTTTAGACCTACTGACCTAGTTTTTGACCGCAGTTGACCCAGTTTCAAACTTGACCTAGATATCATCAAGATGAACATTCTGACCAACTTTCATACAGATCCCATGAAAAGTATGGCCTCTAGAGAGGTCACAACGTTTTTTCTATTATTTGACCTACTGACCTAGTTTTTTAAGGCACATGACCCAGTTTCAAACTTGACTTAGATATCATCAAGATGAACATTCTGACCAACTTTCATACAGAGCCCATGAAAAGTATGGCCTCTAGAGAGGTCACAAGGTTTTTCTATTTTTAGACCTACTGACCTAGTTTTTAACCGCACATGACCCTATTTCGAACTTGACCTAGATATCATCAAGATGAACATTCAGACCAATTTTCATACAGATCCCATGGAAAATATGGCCTTTAGAGAGGTCACAAGGTTTTTCTATTATTTGACCTACTGACCTAGTTTTTGAAGGCACGTGACCCACTTTCGAACTTGACCTAGATATCATCAAGATGAACATAGAGACCAACTTTCATACAGATTCCATGAATAATATGGCCTCTAGAGAGGTCACAAGGTTTTTCTATTATTTGACCTACTGACCTAGTTTTTGACGGCACGTGACCCACTTTCAAACTTGACCTAGATATCATCAAGGTGAACATTTGACCAATTTTCATGAAGATCTCATGAAATATATGGCCTCTAGAGAGGTCACAAGGTTTTTCTATTTTTAGACCTACTGACCTAGTTTTTGACGGCACGTGACCCAGTTTCGAACTTGACCTAGATATCATCAAGATGAACTTTAAGACCAACTTCATACAGATCCCATGAAAAATATGGCCTTTAGAGAGGTCACAAGGATTTTCTATTATTTGACCTACTGACCTAGTTTTTGATGGCACGTGACCCAGTTTCGAACTTGACCTAGATATCATCAAGGTGAACGTTCTGACCAATTTTCATGAAGATGTTGTGAAATATATCGCCTCTAGAGAGGTCACAAGGTTTTTCTATTTTTAGACCTACTGACCTAGTTTTTGACCGCACGTGACCCAGTTTCGAACTTGACCTAGATATCATCAAGGTGAACATTCTGACCAATTTTCATGAAGATCTTGTGAAATATATGGCCTCTAGAGAGGTCACAAGGTTTTTCTATTTTTAGACCTACTGACCTAGTTTTTGACGGCACGTGACCCAGTTTCGAACTTGACCTAGATATCATCAAGATGAACATTCTGACCAACTTTCATAAAGATCCCATGAAAAATGTGACCTCTAGAGTGGTCACAAGCAAAAGTTTACGGACGGACGCACGGACGGACGACGGACACCGCGCGATCACAAAAGCTCACCTTGTCACTTTGTGACAGGTGAGCTAAAAACGCACTGTTGAGCCCTGTTTAAGACACCTGTCAGTCACTATGCCCTCCTAAGCCAGTCCCTCTACCATATCCTAAGATATTTTTTTGCTATTTAGATGGCAGGCAGAAACTACTCTAGCCAAATTAGCTAACCAGAACCATTCATAAAAGATTTTACCTACAAACTTTACATGACATTTTTTCAAGGCTGAGCTCAAAAACTTTCACATGATTTAGGATGGACCGCAGTTATTTACCTTTTGGCCTGGTTGGTGTTGAACTTTGACTGCCACTTTCTGTTGAAGCCCACTTGTCCTGTGGTCTCAGCAACAGTGGGCGTGAATCTTTTGATGTCTCAGATATCTTTGGTTCCTCTTCCTGTCCTCCAGAGGGCTAACATATAATAAAATGAATTGTTAACATAATACTTTTCATGGACAAAAAAAACATCTGTGAACCATATGATTTTGCAAAGAATTGTCCAATGCAACCTTCTCAAAAACAACTTTAACAGTAAAGATATAAACAATTTTTACTGAACATATTTTGAAAATTTCAGATAGTCAAGCTACTTTGACCATTGTAAGACCAAACACATCAGAAACCAAATGTCTACTGATCAACCAACAGACAATAAGCAAAACAAGGGGGGATATAACAAAAGGAAAGTATGTGAAACATCTTAATCTAGATGACCAAATTTCATACAGAACATTTATTTTCATTTTGTTAGGTTTAACGTCACACCAACAAAATTATAGGTCATATGGCGACTTTCTAGTTCTGATGATGGAGGAAGATCCCAGGTGCCCCTCCGTGCATTATTTCATCAGGAGCGGGCATCTGGGTAGAACCACAGACCTTCCGTAAGCCAGCTGGATTGGCTTACTTTATTTTTGCACATGTATAACTGTATTTCACCTGTATCACTATAAGGGCACTCTGGGTTGTTGGTTGTGGTAGAAACCTATTCCCTCTGCCTCTGCCCCAGCCTCTTCCTCTGTGGAATCCCCTACCACGTCCACGGTTCTGCTGCTGAAGAACTGCCTGCCGAAAAGCGAATGGCACCTCTTCGTATTCTGTGTTTCTGTATCCATAGTCTACATCAGAATGTGGCACTGGCTCCCCTGTCTGCAATACAGAGAAACAATGACATAAAATTGGGAACCAGAGATGTAAATTTCATACACCGATTTTTACTTAACTGGAGTTAGTAAAAGTTAGCAAAAGATTTATAATCTACCCTTACACAGTATAATGCCTCAGAATTTCAGGTTTGCTCATGGGAGACAATGTAATACGAAAGAGCATGTACAACACCCAGAAGTGCTGATGTCTTTTTTTTAAATCCACAGCATGTTTTACCGTTTTACCCGACCACCTAAAACTTCGTAATCAGGTTTGGTTAAATTCAAGACAAATGATATAACCTTTCAATCTAACTCTACTTTATTCATTATGAGATATATCAAATGGATTGCTTGACACTTGATCATTCATACACGTATACCAGCAGAAATATATTCTTAGAACTATTTATTTCATATACTGGTATGTCCTCATACATCTTCTGTGACATGCAAAACCCATGTGTACTTCCTCATTCAGCTGACTTTGGATTACTGAAACTGACTCTTTTAATAACAACAGCTTTCTCATGACAGCACACTCATCTATTTAAGACACAAAAGATTCTGCCTTTGTGACCTGTGTAGATCTTGATCAGCCTGCACATCTGTGCAGTCTGATCAAGATCTGCACTGTTCGCTATTTAGTCAGTATCTTTTTGGTAAGCACCCCTTTAAACAGCTAATGGTACTGTCCAAATTGAAAGATGGACAAGTTCATTACAGAAATTTAGCAGGGTAAGGGTTAAAAGCTTGTCAGTAAAATGGATTTCCTACCTAAGTAGTTATTTTGTCCAAATTCAAGTAAGAATTACAGAACATGATACTGCGATGTTCAATCGCAACCGACATCAGTGTGAAGTTCCAACCAAGTACCTGCATTTAGTTTGAATAGAAGTTTTATAATTTTTCAATTCAATATTTGCATTGACTTTGGAAGAGCAACTTGTATGCAAAATCTCAATCCAAGAAGGGGAATAATTTTGTTAAAATTCATGTAAGAGTCATGGGACTTTGTGTTGTAACCTTCTTTTATTACCTGAAAGAAGAATGTAATGTTTAAACCTAGTATCTAAAATGGTTAAAAAAAAAAGGGTACCTTTTTGTATTGTACTCTGAAAATCTTTAACCAAAATTTATAAGTTAAAGTGGGGGGCATAGCTCTGGAAATACTGCAGGTACAGGTTACACATCTTGTCACACTAATGTGTATTGTCACAATCAGCAAGTACAGCAAGTTAAAACTGAATATCTTAAGTACAGAAGACGACATTGGACTTCATAAAAAAAACTTTCACCAATGCTGATGCTGACACAAATGGTGGGGAGCGAGCAACAGCCCTCCTTATTCTTCACATACCCGGCTTAAAACATCATCCTTCAAAAGTTTACTCAAGCATCTGGAGCCATTTGTCACACTTCATTTTCCAAGTGCACCTCCTCTCCCGGCTTTCCATCGTGGGGAAATACTTAGTTCTTTTCCATGTAAACATTTCAAGGTCTGTGGTTTTCCTGGTTCATATTAGTTCATCTTCTTGTTGACAATAATACAACCGATATAATATTGAACACCTGACATTTACACTCCCAACATTGACTCCTAAGACATTGAATCTCTTTAGACAAGTTCCTTGCCAAGAAATACCACAAAAAATCTGACTAACCAACTAAATGATTTGTTTTTTTTACAATTAATACCAATAATCTCATTTTTTTTCAATTAAAACCAAATGTCATAATAATTCAATGGAAATAAAGTGAGACTTATTTTTATAATGTTATTAGTTTTAATCAGTAAAACTGGTCTTCTATTCAATTATAAACACTTAAAATCTAATAGCTTGTTACCTTTAAAGACAAAAAAAATAGGATTTTATGGGTTCATGTTGTTGTAGTGCGAGACAATTTGTTTTTATTGAAATTATTCTTAGTGCCATAAAGTGAGCTGTCCTTGTGTCATATAATCTAGAACAATTCTTAGAATATTCAATTGACTTTCCAAGCAATGCATATCTTGATTTGTTTGTCTTGAGTTAAATGCCATTTTTTTAAACAGTATTCTGGTTATGCAATGGCAGACAAATCACCTAACCAGTGTTCCTGGATTCAGTACCAGTATAAATCTGTTCCCAGCATATAACTGCCAACTTCCCCACATGTATAAATAAGAGGTGGAGGACAAATGATTTCAGACACAAAGTCTTTTGTAAAATCGTCATGAAGAAGATACACCTCACCTGGGGATCAAACTCACAACCCTGTGATCCATAGATCTGCGCTCTACCTGTTGAGCTAAGTGGGTCGGCTGCATATCTTGAGTATCTGCATTTTTAACATACACGCATCTTGAGGACTTATCAATCTGCATCTATTAACATGACTGTGATCAATTTAAGGACTTCTGTTTTGTTCAACCAATGCCTATTTTAGGAAATCTGCATATTTTAACTTACGCATGTCTTGATGACTTCTGCATTGGTTACCCTACACACATCTTGAGGACTTCTGCATAACTTAACTTATGCACATCTTATTAACTAACATGTAATCATCTTAAGGATTTCAGCATTGTTTAACCAAGGCAAATCTTGAGGACTTCTACATCTTTAAACCAGTGCATATCTTGATAACTTCTACATCTTTAAACCAGTGCATATCCTGATAACTTCTACATCTTTAAACCAGTGCATATCTTGATAACTTCTACATCTTTAAACCAGTGCATATCCTGATAACTTCTACATCTTTAAACCAGTGCACATCTTGATAACTTCTACATCTTTAAACCAGTGCACATCTTGATAACTTCTACATCTTTAAACCAGTGCATATCTTGATAACTTCTACATCTTTAAACCAGTGCATATCCTGATAACTTCTACATCTTTAAACCAGTGCATATCCTGATAACTTCTACATCTTTAAACCAGTGCACATCTTGATAACTTCTACATCTTTAAACCAGTGCATATCCTGATAACTTCTACATCTTTAAACCAGTGCATATCTTGATAACTTCTACATCTTTAAACCAGTGCATATCCTGATAACTCCTACATCTTTAAACCAGTGCATATCTTGATAACTTCTAAATCTTTAAACCAGTGCAGATCTTGATAACTTCTACATCTTAAAACCAATGCATTCTTGGAAACTTCTACAACTTAAAGACTTTAAACCAGTGCAGATCTTGATAACTTCTACATCTTTAAACCAGTGCATATCTTGATGACTTCCATATCTTTAAACCAGTGCAGATCTTGATAACTTCTACGACTTTAAACCAGCACACATCTTGACTACTTCTACATCTTTAAAACAGTGCATATCTTGGTGACTTCTACATCTTTAAACCAGTGCATATCTTGATAACTTTTACATGTTTAAACCAGTGCATATCTTGATAACTTTTACATCTTTAAACCATTGCTTATCTTAACAACTTTTACATCTTTAAACCATTGCATATCTTGACAACTTTTACATCTTTAAACGAGTGAAGGAGCAAGTTTCATCAATATCCATACATGTTTTTAGAGATGATACAGTTCGAAGAAAATGCGTAAGACACTGGACAAATGCCAGATGTAAAGTGGCCCTGAGCATGTAGTGCTTAAGCAAGCTATAGGAAGATTCAAACATTAACAAACTTCCAACACATGGATGAACTATGAACGCACTAGTTTTGCAGTCTTCATATTTTAAAGGTCAACTTTCTCCCTGCAAACTAAACTGTTTCAAGGTTAATTATGAGTTCAATAGAGTTGTGTTTCTATAAATCTATAAACAGCATTTACAGGGGGAAACTAAACCTTAACAGGAAGGCTAGAATTTTCACTGTGCAGCACAGAAATAGTCTTTTAATGATTTCAGGCCTTTTCCTAATTGGAAACAAATGTTTCCTCTAGATTTAATTAATATTTTGTTTCTGAAATATAGCTTTATAGGAAAACTTATTGATAAAATGATGTTATGCAATATTTTCATGTCAATTCAGCATGTCGTAAAAGCCTGTCAAACATCTGTGTATAAAATTAAAATTTACCCAGTTTCAATGTAAGTTTGAGAATTTAGAGCAAATGCTTCTGAAAAGGAGAATATAACAAATCTACAGTTTCCCTTAACTCCTTTCATTACTGGAACTATTGACCAAATGTACCATCAAACTTACACTATTGACCACCACCTCTTGACCACAAACTAAAATAAAGACCACCTCAAAATAAGGACTACCTTTAAAATGAAGACCATCAATACATAAAGACCATCTCTTTAATAAAGACCAACTCCAAATAAAGACAATCTCATTATAAAGACTATCTCCACATAAAGACCACCTCTAAATAAAGATTAACTCCAAACAAAGACCACCTCTGAATAAAGACCATCACTTAATAAGAACCATCTCCAGATATGGACCACCTCTAAATTAAGACCACCACTATTATACAATGCCTTTAAAGGTAACCATTTCCTCTTTCTGTTTACATATAAAGTGTACAATTTACCTGCTGAGAAACCCCTAGAAAGACAGTCTGTATAGTTTTATAAACTGTCTATCCAGCATTATTAGGCCCGGACAATATTCTATTATTTTGCACTTTATTATTTTCATATGCTGTGAACTCATGACTAACTTTTGTGGATTTCAAGTTTATGGCAATCTCTGAAATGAAATCCCCACAAACAAAATAAAATTCCTATTAATTTGTTTTTATATTCAAAAAGTCAAAATCCACAAATTAATATTCCGATAAATGAGAAATTTAAGCCAAAACCTTGGAATTTTCTAACCACAAAATTAAATGATGCCAGACAAAAAACAATTAAAGACACTTCAATCTGTCAAATTCTTCATCTGCCTAACAAAATACAAGATTGTTCACCTGAGAAATGAGACCGCAAGCTAAGTGAATCTGATCTAAATAAAAATTTGTTATTACCAAGTCTTGCAGTTGTGAGACACAATGTACATGGAACTCAACAGAATCTGTCAGTGTTTACTGGAAGATGAGATCTCTTAACATGGGGAAAAAATCCAATCTAATGACAATATATTATCAAGGGGCTAATATCTGAGAAGTTTAAACCTAATATGGTGAACAAATATGAAGTAAGATCTTGCAATGAATTAATACCCTCAATTTTTTTTCCTTTACATGGAATTATGTCTGAGACTTACAATGACACAGCATTACATCAGCTGCAAGCTAACTTACAAAGACCATAATTATAAGAGCATAATAATTACGTGATACATATTATAATGACATAATGTGCATATTCTCGACACTGCCCTGCATTCAGGTACCCAGTCTCATGAAAAGATCTCCTATATCTCATAATTTCTGCATAATCCCAATTTTAGTCATACTTTTAACTACTTGTTGCCATAGTCACCAGACTTTGTAAAAGCACCAAAAAATGAACGGATACATATTGCATTTATTCCATATTGTCCCCTCTGCACCAAGTTTCATGTAAAAAAATCTTGTACCTTTAAAATCATACAAGGCAGTCTGAACGACAACTAAATCCCCTGCCGCTGTTATGGATAGTGAAAGGATTGATGGTATTGGGTGGAAGCATTGATGTTAAGTATATTTCATAGTCCATGTATGATGACATCAATGATTTTGTTCCAAGCAGTATGCAGCCAAGTCATATTAAAATCCTTCAAGGGGTTTAGGAGATACAAAGCAGACATCAAATGAAAGGCTCAAACCTTTGACCTTGAGTTGTGACCTTGACCTTAAGCCAACATGGCTGACTCATTCGTTCTGCACATCGTCTTGATGAGGTGATCATTTGACCCAACTTTCATGAAAATCCTTCAAGGGGTTTAAGTTATATAGAGTGGACACAATTGTTACGAATGGACAGACAGAAGGATGGACAGAGACCATTCCTATAACCAGATAACCTAGAATGTGTCTGTAGGACACAAGGTGTGCCCCCACCGGTACATTTGTCACAAATAAGGGGCAATTATTCAAATGTTTGCAGATTTAAAGGGGTATAGCCTCAACAAACATTTTATATAAAGGATTCATTATTCTAGGCCATATACTTTTTGAGCTATTAGCATCACAGACAAAAAATCATCTAGTTTGGCTATTTCAAGGGCTGCAACTCTGTAATTAGCGCTAAAATCTCAAGAAGAATGCCAAGTGTACAAGGTCACATCATGATAAAGACTCATGCAAGGTTTCATGAATTTACATCAAATACTTCTTAAGCTAGGCAAGTCTTTAGGTGAAAATGTGCATTTTCTACTATTTCAGGGGCCGTAACTTTGGAAATAGGGGGTGAAGCCAGACAAAAAATAGAAGGTGCGCAAGTTTATTTCATGATAAAGACTCATGCAAGTTTTCATTAATTTATATCAAATACTTTTTGAGCAAGGCGTGTCACAATGTGAAAATGTGAATTTTTGACTATTTCAGGGGCCATAAATGGAGGCGGAGTCGGACAGAAAATAGGATTTGCGCAAGTTCATCTCATGGTAAAGACTCAAGCAAGGTTTCATCAATTTATATGAAATATTTTTTGAGCTAAGTGCATTTAAAGGTGAAAATGTGCATTTTTGACTATTTCAGTGGCCATAACTCTGGAAAAAGGAGGGGCGCAAATTCATAAAATGATAAAGCGTAATGCACGGTTTCATCAATTTATATGAAATACTTTTTGAGCTAGGCATGTAAAAATGTGAAAAATGTGCATTTTGTACTATTTCAGGGGCCATAATTTGAGCTAGGCACATCACAAACCTTTTTCGGACAGACGGACGGACGAGACCAAATCTATATGCCCCTACCACTCATAGTGGGGGCACAAAATGTCAAAAATCAATTGTTTTGATGATATGAGTTGGGTCTATTTATGTAACTGACTACTATAAAGTAATTAACTTATATTGAACAACAAACACACTTGTACAGTTCGATTACTAGGGCATATTTACACGTTTTCAAACCAAAATTTTTCTACTTACAAAATGACCTTTCTACATTTTGATTATGTTTTGTTTTAGCTTGAGCTCACGTTTTTCACAAGACACGCTAAAATATGAAACCCTGAGTTAAGGTTACAAAATGCAATCTTTAATGTTTACAAACATGATGTTTACAAAAACGAACTGTACATCAAGTCTACCTGATATGCCTGATAAAATACAAACGTCCTTCAACTATTTTTGCATTGTGGTGCATTTTAAGTGTTTTTGTTGATAAATTTTTCAAGGAAAAACACTCCAAGTTAACCTAGATACAAATAAAATTTGTTGTTTAATCTGTAAAAATTAAATGCGCAATTATATTTCAAGGTTAAACAACTAATTGTAGAACAGTGGCTAACTCACTTCTGTAACTGTACATTGTTTTATGACTCTAGGTGAAATATTCTTTAAGATGTCTTTCAAGAACTTTATGTGTATTTTTCACTTAGTGAAGGTCCATAACTCTGACCTGGCTGAGGGAAATCCTAAAGTCTTTAAAAGAGAACATTAGGTACACATCTTCACATCCTATAAAACAATCCACTAGTATTTTATGACTCTAGTTAAAGTACATTTTTGAGATACATGGAGCACAAACTTTTATTTTCTGACTAAGTCAAGGGACATAAATCTGGTCTTGCAAAGTGAAATAAAAAAAATCAGATGCACAAATTCACATGCTGGGTAATATTTCTACATGGTATCATAGGTGATATATTTTTCAAGATATTATGCAACACAAACTTTTAAGTATTTGTATTTTTCTCAAAGTCAAGGGACATTACTCTGGTCTTGCAAAGTGAAATAAAACAAGAGGGCCATGAAGGCCCTGTATCGCTCACCTTACCTATTGACCTAAAGATCATCAAGATTAACATTCTGACCAAGTTTCATTAAGATATGGTCATAAATGTTGCCTCTAAAGTGTTAACTAGCTTTTCCTTTGATTTGACCCTGTGACCTAGTTTTTAACCCAACATGACCCAGATTCGAACTTGACCTAAAGATCATCAAGTTTAATATTCTGACTAAGTCTCGTGTAGATATAGTCATAAATGTGGCCTCTAGAGTGTTAACAAGCTTTTCCTTTGATTTGACCCCGTGACCTAGTTTTTGATCCAACATGACCCAGATTCGAATTTGACCTAAAGATCAACAAGTTTAACATTCTGACTAAGTTTCATGAAGATACAGTCATAAATGTGGCCTCTAGAGTGTTAACAAGCTTTTCCTTTGATTTGACCTAGTGACCTAATTTTAAACCCCAGCTGACCCAGATTTAAACTTGACCTAAAGATCATCAAGATTAACATTCTGACCAAGTTTCATTAAGATATGGTCATAAATGTGGCCTCTACAGTGTTAACCAGCTTTTCCTTTGATTTGACCGGGTGACCTAGTTATTAATCCTACATGACCCAGATTCGAACTGGAACTTAAGATCATCAATATTAACATTCTGACCAAGTTTCATGAAGATATAGTCATAAATGTGGCCTCTACAGTGTTAACAAGGTTTTTCTTTGATTTGACCTGGTGACCTAGTTTTTGACCCTAGATGACCCAATATCAAACTAGTCCAAGACTTTTATAAGGATAACATATTGACCAAGTTTCATTAAGATTGGGCCAAAATTGTGACCTCTAGAATGTTAACAAGCTTTTCCTTTGTTTTGACCTGGTGACCTAGTTTTTGACCCCAGGTGACCCGATATCAAACTCGTCCAAGATTTTATTATGGGTAACATTCTGAGTAAGTTTCATTAAGATTGGGTCAAAAATGTGACCTCTAGAGTGTTAACAAGCTTTTCCTTTGATTTGACCTGGTGACCTAGTTTTTGACCCCAGATGACTCAATATCGAACTCATCCAAGATTTTATCGAGGGTAACATTCTGACTAAGTTTCATTAAGATTGGGCCAAAAATGTGACCTCTGGAGTGTTAACAGTCAAATTATTGACAACGGACGACGGACGGACGACGGACGCCGCCGGACACAGGGTGATCACTAAAGCTCACCTTTGAGCACTTCGTGCTCAGGTGAGCTAAAAAATCAGGTGCACAAATTCACATGATGGGTAATATTTTTACACGGTATCATAGGTGAAATATTTTTTACTTGTATTTTCTCTAAGTCAAGGACCATAACTCCATAATAGTTCCACTGAGTGAAATCCGAAACAAAACACCAGGTGCAAAACTTCAAATGCTATAAAACAATCTCTTAAAGTTTTATGGCTAATTAAGTCAAATACTTTTTTGAGATACAGTCAAATCTCAATATCTCGACTTCGTCGGGACCAAGGGCAAAAAGTCGACATATCGAAATATCGAGATAACTGAAGTTAGGTCAACTTTGTTTGGTAGGTGGGATATATTATAATGTAGTTTTGTGTTCATAAAAAGATGTTTTTTGAGACAAAATATGTATATTTGTACATAAATATTATGTTTTACATATTATTTGGTAATTACTTGTTGAAATAATAATTTATCAACCTGTTTCCTGGTTTCTAATACCTCTTTCCACCACCTTGTGCTTTGTGCCATGCACATGATGTGAAATTCACTCTTAGGTTTAAACTTAACTACGATGTAAATTGCACAGAATCTTCATTTCTTTTTGTTTATAATTGCAATTAAATTTGGCAGACAATTAATGTCCACTCAAGATAACCGATGTCAAAATAGAGTAAATTTCAAAAGTCGGGAACTGAAAATTTAGTCCAGATATCGAAAAAATCGAAATATCCAAATCGAACTATCCATAGTTGATTTATATGAAATCAGAAGGAAAAAATCAGGACCGAGAAAATCAACTTGAGATATCGAAATAACCGAAGTCGATGTAACGGTTTTGGACTGAACATGTGACACAAACTTGTATCCCAATTATGCATATTTTTGACAATTAAGGGCCATAAATCTAGTCTATCTGGCAGAAAAACAACACACAGGTGAACAACTTTACATGCTGAATAATATTCCTATGATGTTTCATAACCCAAGATGCCTTTTTATGCATATTTGTGATTAATTCAAGGGCCATAACTCTGGTCTGGCTGAGTGATATCTCTAACAAAACCCTAGGTGCACAACATCGCATGCTGAATAATATTCCTGTAATGTTTCATAATATTGGGTCAAAAACTTTTAGAGATACATGCGACACAAACATGGGCTTTTTATGCGTATTTTTTACTAAGGGCCATAACTCTACTCTGGCTGTGTGAGAGCCCAATTAAAACTTCTTGTGCAAAGCTTCACATGCTAAATAACAATCCTATGACGTTTGATGACTCTAGGCCAAATACTTTCTGAGATGTGCATAACTCAAATTCGGACTGTTGGGCAGTTTGTAGGGCTGTAACGAGTATCCGAGTACTCGGATATCCGCGAGTTTGACCAAAAGTTCAAGTACGGATATTCGTCATTGTCAAGATCGTTGGATCGCGGTCTTTTTCATTAATACATGCAATATGTATAATTCTATCAATAAAACTAAATTAAAGCCACGTTAAACGTCTTTAATGAATTTTCTTGCACATCTAAGACGAATACGCGTTGTCAGATCCTATCGTTCATCTGCAAGAATGGCCAAACATTACAGACGTCCACCCGCAAAACCTGACTTTAATTAATGAGCAAAACATTAAACAAATATAGATCAAAACTATTAAACTGAGCACCATGAGAACTGCAAAGTTTAGATTCCATAAAGAAAAAAAAAGTACAAAAATAACAGGCTTGCATTTTTGTATCATTATAAGTTGTTGCTGGTGATCTGTGGTTCGATCTGTGAATTGTCAGCTCTGACTCGCGGATCGGATCGCCACTTGTCTGACGTTCCACAGCCCTAGCAGTTTGTTTGTTTGTTTTGGGTTTAACGCCGTTTTTCAACAGTATTTCAGTCATGTAATGGCGGGCAGTTAACCTAACCAGTGTTCCTGGGTTCTGTACCAGTACAAACCTGTTCGCCGCAAGTAACTGCCAACTTCCCAACATGAATTATCAGAGGTGGAGGATGAATGATTTCAGACACAATGTCTTTTATCAAATAGTCACGGAGAACATACGCCCCGCCCGGGGATCAAACTCGCGACCCCTACTGAGCTAAGTGGGCGGGGCAGACTAACAGACAGACACACAAGGGCAACTCTTAAGATTTCCCCTAAAAAATTTGGAGAGGACCTTATAATGCCTTTACCAGGTTTGATGAAGATCCATCATGTGGCTTATGAGAAGAAGTTCTTTAAAGGTTTTGCTATTATTAGCTCTAGTGGCCCCTAGACTTTGACTCAAGTTGAGATCTTGCCAGGTTTGATGTAGTTCTGATTAGTAGTTTCAAGGGAGAAGATATCTATGTGATAATGTTGAAGACAGATGCAAGACCATCCACCTACACTTAGTGTAACAGCTCACCTTGAACCTTTGGTTCAGGTGAGCTAAAAACATTGTAGCAGAATGAATGAAGATTTTCATCATCTGATTCACAATCATTATATTTGTGATAGCAAAGATTAATGTATTGCTAGGGCAGGCAAATCGCTGCAGGGAACCAGGCCAGTCATTTCTTTCTACTGATTTTATTTACAAGGCCTTAAAACACAATGATTTTCTTAGGACAAACTTTCAGTAACCATTAACAATGTATTTTTAGTGAAATGTTTGCTGTCTAGAGAAAGATTTAATTAAAATGTTGTTGTTGTTATTGTTGTGACGTCAGTGAATGGCTTCGGTGATGGATGAAAATCTCTGAAAACCTCAGATCATGTCTGATTACTCTCATAAAGTGTATTAGATTTGAAGACTGTCGGGTGTGCTAGGTGTATTTTGGTGTTCTTTCTTAAGCACGCTTGCTAGATTGCGATCAGCCTATGTTCCATTCATATTTTCAAGTGACCCTGTGTTTTTGACATTTCATTCCTCACAGGTGTTTATTTTATATATACAGGGTTCAAGCTAGCCCAGAAAAATTGGGAGAAGTGACTTCTCCCTTCAGTGAAAATAGGGAGAAGTTTTCTCAGAACAGGGAGAAGTGAGGCTGCGGGTCAAAACAGTCATTAATTAAACCGTATATTACAGTTTTGATGGTACAGCACAAAGGAATAACATTTCAAAACAACACATATTTTACTTATAAATAAGTACAAAATACCAAGTATCAAATACAAACACACACAGTGAGCATGTATTTATGCAGTAGTTTGAAACATTCATAAATAATACTAAATCACCATCAGTATTATAACACGCATGTGGTGTTATTTGCTGTTCGGCTCATGTGTCATGACCCCTTGCATTGCATTATCAAATTTTGCCAGTCTACATATAACACAGTGCGATTTGCCGGGCTCATCTTCCTTCCACCAGTCAAAACTAACAATAGAAAATTATTTTTCAATTCTTATCCATGCACACCCCTGTTTCAAACCCCAGCTGGTCAAAATCCGGATATCCAAAATTTTATGTCCGGATACTGATACACTCATAAGCATTGCCCAATTCTCGAGTCTAAAGAATATATTTGACAAATTGTGATGATGGAAAGAAAATTTAACGGCACTGGACAGTATCTAATATCAAAGTCTACAATGACAATACCTTTTATTGAAGAAAATTAAGAAAAATGTCCATGAAATACTGGCAAGTTGTCACCGCGAGCAGACATTCTGACAGCCTACTTTCGTTTTCAAAAAACTTTAACAAAAAGATAAAAGCTAATGTGTTCTTATCTAAAATTGATTGTGACTGATTGAAATTAAATACATGTTGTCTGAATTTCAATTTAATTTATGTATAACACGAGAATATTTACGTCTGGCAGCCGCAATTAAAACCATACATTACGAACAACTCTGGTTATTATTCAGAGCTTTTCTTTAGGCCCTATCGGTCAATTTGCGATGGGCTGTCATCCTATAACCAGCTACTGACTCTTGCGCCGACATACTTGTGTTTTTGTTTTTATTTACCCTACTTTTGACAGTTTTTAGTTGTTTGTTTTCACACGTGATGCACACACTTTTTATCCGTGATGCACAAAATCAATTAAAGGCAATTTTGTTTCGCCTCGTTTGATTGGTGTTTCCAAAGTTTTCGACCAATTAAAATCATCCTAACGATATTCGGTGATAGGCGGAGCATACTTTGTTGACACGTGAAGTTCACAACCCGTAACGGGAGAAGTTTCGCTAATTGATTATGTAATGTTTTTACAAGCTGATTAGAAGCTGATAGATGTGATATATACATGTATGATAACTGCCTCGGGCGCCAGATTTTAGGGCGACTTGTTTTTCGCTTTTCTGTACAAACAGAGCGAAGTCATCAGAAAAAAAGCGACCACTTCGCTCACGTCGCCTAGAAGCGTGGACCCTGATATAGGGGATTTTTTTTTAAGATAGACTTCTGGAGTCTTACTGATAGAATTTTAGACTCCTGTGGACAAAGTGGCATTACACAAGTCACTTAGAAAGCAGACATAAACATAAATTTGTAAATAATATTAAGTCACCTACTGTTCAAATTAAAAGTTAAACATCCATTTTATCCTATGCCTAGTGTCCCATTGATAGCTAAATACACAGGTGCCTGCCAGTTAACTAGATGCCCACAGGCAACATGCCCTTTGACCCCTAACTGTGACTTTGACCTTTGAGATAGAAACCTAGGGTTTGCACATGACACTCTGTCTAACTGAGTAAAACATTGAGTTAAACATCCATGCCAAATATAAACAAGATTCCTCAATGCATGTCAATATTATGGGCCGGACAAGATCTGACATAACCTTTGACCTCCAACTGTGACCTTGACCTTTGAGATATGAACCTGGGATTTGCGCATGACACTCCGTCTCACTGAGGCTAACATTCATGCCAAATATACACAAGATTGCTCCATGCATGTCAAAGTTATGGTCTGAATAAACAAATCCGTACGAACGCATGCAAACAGCCATTTGTACGACTATGTCTCCACTTCCGCAAAAATCAGTAAACAGTGTTCTTGATGTCTATGTACATGGGCATTGCACCCCCCCACCCCCCCCCCCACCCCACTTTGATCTTTTACATGAAAGCTTGATCTCCCTGCAGTGGGTGTAACATCATTTTTGAGGGTAGTGGTGTGTGTAAAATTCTAGTTCACTTGGTATTTTTAAACGCACTGATATGAAAGAAAAGCTATGTGACCACAGCTTATTTTTTTGCCTTTTATAAACCAAGATAAAACTGGTATCTTGAATATTCTGGACATTGTTACCAATGTACATTTTATTTAAACCAATTCTTTGATCTAGCTGGGACAGTAAAAGTATCTTTTTTTTTTGTGTAACAAAATTCACTTTCACTTTCAGATAAAAAAACAAGAGTGCAAGAATGTCACAATATACGCCCGTCACAGCAAATTTCTTTACTCTAGCACCTGTATTTGCGAATGGAATTTTAACTTTGTGATTGTTTAGTAATAACTAAGTGTTTTGTTTGTTTTTGTCCACAAAAAAACTCCTTACCAGGTAGAGATACCTTAAAATACACCTAAAATTGGAAAGTAACATCTATGTTGTACCACAGAAAAGTGGTCTTGGTTTTTCCCTACGGTCAATTATAAAAAAGTTACAATATAAGTTATTTATAGTAACAACTAAGGGAAGTTAATCTTAAAAAAAAAAAAAAAAGAAATCAAAAAAAAAATTGTAAGTCCTCACAAAAATCTTTACCAGGTAGAGACTGGTCAAAATACACCTCAAAATTGGATGTAGCATGCATATTGTACTACAGAAAAGTGGTCTCGATTTTTCCCTGTGACAAGTAATGAAAAAGTTACAATATAAGCTATTTATAGTAACAACAAAGGGAAGTAATTCGAAAGAAGGGAACTGCGCATGACACTTCGTCTCATGATGGTGTATAATTGTGTCAAGTTACATCAAAATCCCTCCATGCATGAAGAAGAAATGCTTCGGACAAAGTCATTCTTGCATCTGACCTTTGGCCTCTAAGTGTGACCTTGACCTTAGACCTAGGGACCTGGTTCTTGCGCATGACACTACGTCTCATGGTGGTGAACATTTGTGCCAAGTTATATCAAAATCCCTCTATGCATGAAGAAGACATGCTCCGGACAAGGTTTTCATTCTTGTATCCTTTGACCTCTAAGTGTGACCTTGACCTTAGACCTAGAGACCTGGTTCTTGCGCATGACACTCCGCCTCATGGTGGTGAACATTTGTGCCAAGTTATATCAAAATCCCCTTATGCATGAAGAAGAAATGCTCCGGACAAAGTTTTCATTCTTGTATCCTTTGACCTCTAAGTGTGACCATGACCTTAGACCTAGGGACCTGGTTCTTGCGCATGACACTCCTTCTCATGATGATGAACAATTGTGCCAACTTTCATCAAAATCCCTCTATGCATGAAGAAGATATGCTCCGGACAAAGTCATTCTTGAATTTGACCTTTGACCTCTAAGAGTGACCTTGACCTTAGACCTAGGGACCTGGTTCTGCGCATGACACTCCGTCTCATGATGGTGAACAACTGTGCAAAGTTTCATCAAAATCCCTTCATGCATGTAGAAGATATGCTCCGGACAAGGTCTGTGGACGCCGCCCGCCCGCCCGCCAGGGGCGTTCCCATAATACGTCCCGTTTTTCAAACGGGCGTATAAAAAATAGATAAAAACAGATCATTTTAAATAAATAATGGATTAATCTTTAACCAAGACATCAACAGGTAGCGGATTTTATTCAGTTTTATCTCCTTTATTTAATAAACCATATCTGATTCAGTAAAATCGGGAATTGTCTACAACAGACAACTTCTACATTTATATTTGATCTTCAAATACTTCTGTTATTTGAATATTTTGTCCTGACAAATAGGTTATTCAAATATCCCAAATCCACTGTAATTCACAGGAAAAAGCACGTTAAGACTGACTTAAAAATATGATATCATGGTACCAGATATACAGCTGAAATTTAAATTAAACTAGGGCTGTCATCGATAGAAACGATATCGATGTATCAACGATATTTTTTTGTCGATCGATTATCGATTCCCATTTTCAAAAATCGATATTTTACAGAGAGAAAAAACTATCCAGATAAACACTCAGACCCTCAAAAACTATTAAGTTCACAAAGTTGTAAATTTGGATAAATGCAAAAGAGAAGTGGAGGCAAAATAAAAATGAAAGATTTTATTAATTTTTATTATTTTCTTTAATTTCATAAATACAAATACAACACAATCAAACAGTAATATGAAAAATAGGCAATAAAACTAAAAATAGCATTTACAGGAAGGTATATAGTATGCACAGGAACAAATAGATTGTAAATCTAACTTAATAATCGATATATCAATGTATCGTCGATATTTGTCTTCTGATATATCGGTATCGTCGATATGCCTAAGACCCAATCAATGACAGCCCTAAATTAAACCACAAAATTAATAATTGAACAGTGACTAATTCACATGTAGGGTTAAAAGGGAATGTTATGAAATCCTATGGTGATCTTCAAAGAATAAAACATGGAATGTATGGCTACTTCATCGAAACATTTGTCTAAAACATTAGACAATATGGGTTATAGTTTTGAAATGATAAAACATCGACAATTTAAGTTTGAGGAATCAGACAAGCTTTACAACAAATACAATTCGGATGGAATATCGGCATATCGTGTAACTACAGGAGGTAACGGGGAGGGTACAACACTTCACTTCGAAAGTGACACTGATCATTTGTTTCTAATTTTTAAAGTTATCTGCACAAGCGAGCCAGAAAAATACAGGAATACAAAAATGATGACTGTTTTTGAAACCGACATGACAAATACACCAGGAGGATACACAGAACTAAAATTAGCAAGATTTGACAGCCAAAGTTTCAAAGACACAATTCAAGATTCGGTATTCCAATCAGAAAAAGCGGAAAAATATATCTCCAGTGATTTTTTTTATAAATGTTATACGAAAACATGTTCAGGTAATTATGAAAGATAAAGGGTTTCAATGTGCAGCCAGGAAAGGTCCCTCAACCCCTGCGGCAAATCCATACGTTTGTAGAGATAACGTTTATGCCTTTGACTGGGATGCCAAAGAATATCTGAGAAAATGGGTCATTCAGAAAAGACTGACTGAAAGGCCTAGAAGTGATGTTGTAAGAAAGATGGCAGAATTAGAAGGAGACGTTGTGCCAGTTGGATTCAGAACAAGTCACCATCAGTTCCAAGAATGGCGAATTGGCTTCACAAAAGCGGAACTTCTGTTAATGAGAAGTTTAAATGAAGTGCAATTAAAAGTAGTGGTTCTTCTGAAAAACAAGAGCACCGCCTTGCGGGTGCTGACGCTCATCTGATTTTTTTTAGTGTAATAGAAATATTGTCCTACCCATGATTTTCTAAGTCTAAAAAGGGCCATCATTCTTGCAAAAAGCAGGATAGAGTTATGTTTCTTGATGTACAGTGTCCACTTATGATGGTGAAAAACTGTTGCAAGTTTTAAAGCAATAGCTTTGATAGTTTATGAGAAAAGTTGACTTAAACATAATACTCAACCAAGAAAATGATTTTCTAAGTCCAAAAGGGGCAATAATTATTGCAAAAAGCAGGATGGAGTTATGTTGCTTGCTGTACAGGGTCAGCTTATGATGGTGAACAAGTGTTGCAAGTTTCAAAGCAATAGCTTTGATAGTTTAAGAGAAAAAGTTGACCTAAACATAAAACTTAACCAAGAAATCTGATATTTTCTAAGTCCAAAAGGGGCCATAAATCTTGCAAAAAGCAGGACGGAGTTATGTTTCTTGCTGTACAGGGTCAACTTATGATGGTGAACAAGTGTTGCAAGTTTTAAAGCAATAGCTTTGATAGTTTAGGATAAAAGCTGACCTAAACATAAAACTTAACCAAGAAAACTGATTTTCTAAGTCCAAAAGGGGCAATAAATCTTGCAAAAAGCAAGATGGAGTTATGTTTCTTGATGTACAGGGTCAGCTTATGATGGTGAACAAGTATTCCAAGTTTCAAAGCAATAGCTTTGATAGTTTAGGAGAAAAGTTGACCTAAACATAAAACTTAACCAAGAAATCTGATATTTTCTAAGTACAAAAGGGGCCATAAATCTTGCAAAAAGCAAGATGGAGTTATGTTTCTTGCTATACAGGGTCAGCTTATGATGGTGAACAAGTATTCCAAGTTTCAAAGCAATAGCTTTGATAGTTTAGGAGAAAAGCTGACCTAAACATAAAACTTAACCAGGCAACGCCGACGCAGACGCCAACGCCGACACCGACGCCGACGCCGACAACCGCTCAAGTGATGACAATAACTCATCATTTTTTTTTCAAAAAATCAGATGAGCTAAAAATAGCTCGTCATTTATTGAAATTATTGAACACCAAGACGATAACATCTTACATCGTGAAAAATGTGGCTTTCTGGATTTTTGAAAGAACACATACATTTACTGAAGATTATCTACTCCAATTAACACTCAACTCTTTAAAATTTCTGAAGATATGCATTGATGATAACTTTCTTCTAAAATTGTCCGATGACAATTCAAATCAATTCACACAGCCATGATGTAAATTAGCAGGCAAAACTTCCTGTCAAAAAACCATAGTTATATGTTCAACTAATAGTGAACAAGTGACCGAGTATTGCAGTGGCAATACAGAAATCCCCTACCGTTACAAAACTTGGTGGTTGTTGGCAATATGTGCAGTGTTATGACTAAAAATGCTTCAAGGCATTTAGGATCTAAGAAACAAAACCATTTTTACTTAAATTTCAATAGTGACCTTGACGTACAACACGGATCATGTACAAAACACATTGTTCCATTATGGGGAACATTTGTGTGCAGTATATAATTAAGATAATCCATCAATGTACATAAAAGTTATGGAGCGGAAACAAATTTTTACATGACCTTCAATAGTGACCTTGACCTTTGTCAAGTTTGACTAACACCCGCAACAAATAGTCTAATCATGGGAACATTTCTGTAGTAACAAAAAAAATCCTTGAATGTAATTAAAAGTTATGGGGCAGAAACAAATTTTCACTTGACCTTAAACAGTGACCGTGACCTTTAACCGACAAGCATAGATCATGTGCTGAAATATTGTCTCATCATAGGGAACATTTATGTGTATCACTAAGATAATCCATCAATGCATACAAAAGTTATGAAGTGGAAACAATTTTTACTTGATCTTCAATAGTGACATTGACCTTTGATCTGCAAGCATAAGTCATGTATGTGCATTACCTACATATTGCCCTCTATACTTATGAACCTAGCTGAATACTTTTTGAGTAATTGCAGGATCCAAATTTGTGAACGGGCAGACAGACAGCATTACTAAAATCCTCTCGGTGTTCCACCAGTAGGGAACTAACAAGTTTTGTACAAGTGCTTATCAACTCATATATAATTATGATAAAGACTTAAATGGTTATCAGCCAAAAATAAAACTACAGAGCTATCACCTGAATTTATCTTATTTTGCATTTAAAGAAGTGGATCCGTAATGACAAAAGCAAATTTCTGTTCAATTCAAACTCTATAATATTATATGAAATGTCAGTATTCTCCGGTGTGAGTGGAAAGCTAGGACTGGTGCCTGTATGAGCTACATTACGGTCAGCAGAGGGCCGAAATGCTATAAAAAAATACTTTATGGCAAATAAATTACTTAATGCCATTAAGAGCCCACGACTTGAACCCTTACCCTGCTAAATCTCTATAATGAACTTGTCCCTCTTTGAACTGTGACCAGAGCGGTGGGGATGACCGTGTGGGTACACAACTTCAAATGTGGATAACAAATATTCATGGAAAAAATGAAAGAAGTGCAATGAAATTCTACCAATTGGTTAGTTTGTTATGTACAAATATGTGGATTTTTAAACAATTAAAGGGCAATAACTCTGAAGTTACTAAAGAGATCCTGACGAAATTGAGTGTGCACTACCACATTACAGTGATCTGAATTTAATTCAAGTTTCATAGTTCTAGGTCAAATATGTCACATGTTATGAAGCAAAAATTGCCATATTTATAGTATCCTATATTGTTAACACTAGACACTACAAAGGGCCATAACTCTGGTGTTATTTGGGCAATCCTAGATATGGCTCTGGACGCGGATGGACAGAACTCTTTACAAATGGATACTTATGTGGCTAAGCTTCTGTTCTCTCTATTGTTAGAAAAAAATAGCCTCATAAGAGCTTACGGAATGAATTACATAAAGAACAAGAGCTGTAACAGGAGACAGCGCACTCGACTATTTCGATGCTGGATAGTGAAACTGGGCACACTGAGGAAGCTATAGCTGTCACTGGAGTGTTTAATGACTCCAGTGTGGATGAAAATATTAGACAATAGTTTAAGTCTATGTCAAAAGTATTTAGTAATATGAGAGATAAAGATAAATAGTATCAAAACATTAAGTAAGTATAATTCATGAAATATTGGTGCAAGAATGATGCATCTTGTGTCATATGATGTGGGTGATGAAGTGGAACAACTACTTTAAGTTTGAATCAAATCCATTTAGTAGTAACTGAGATAAGGTGAAAGTGTACCAAAAATTTAACCTGAAATTCTAAGTAAAAAGGGGAGATAATTGATGAAATACTTGTGCTAGAGTTATGGTCCTTGTGTCATATGATGTGAGTGATGATGTTGAATAACCATTTTAAATCTGAATCAAATCCTCTCTGTAATAACAGAGATATAGTGAAAATGCATCAAAATTAACCTTAAATCCTAAGTGAAAGGGGGCATATTTCATGAAAAATTGCAGCTAGAGTTATGGACCTTGTGTCATATGATGTGGGTGATGATGAGGAGCAATTATTTTAAGTCTGAATCAAATCCATTTGGTAATAATAACTGAGATAGAGTGAAATTGCATCAAAACTTTAACCTGAAATTCTATGGAAAAGGGGGGATAATTCATGAAATATTGGTGTAAGAGTTATGGCCCTTATGCCAGATGACGTGGGTGATGATAGATAACTATTTTAAGATTAAAGCAAATCCATCGATAATTACAGAGCTAAGGAGAAAAAAAGAGGAAGTGTAAAAAACTTTAACCAAGGTGGGGATGCCTAAAGACGCCAATGTTGGGGTGAGTAGGATAGCTCTCCATATACTTCGTATAGTTGAGCTAAAAATTACAATTACCTATTGTTCCTATAGCCACCTAAGTATCCAACTGTTACCACAGACGGACGGACAGATGACGCCAAAACTATATCCCTCTGCCTTCGGCGAGGGATAAAAAGCCCAGGCAAGAGACTATAAACACCAATTTGGTTTTCAAATACTGTGGTTCTGTTTTTATACTGCAAATATGCAAAACATGAGAATTCTGTGTTTTGAAGTAATACTCGTAGCAGAGATTAGACACAAAAATTTATTGGAGAATGACAAGGGTTCTGCATTAAGAAGTGAGAGAATAAAATGCATTATTCCATCATATTGTCTGAGCTTAATGTGTCAGAGTGTGTTGCAAGATAACAAATTTGTGAAGCCTCAGACAGCTTCTACAGCTATGTTGTTTTGTATTTTTTGATATCTTTTAAATCATAAAACAACAATGGTCCTATGGCTGTTCCCAAGCTATAAAGATTATATTAAACTCAAATTCACATGTATCTTATGTGAATGCAATATTAACATGTTTGTGTGTGTGTTAAGTTAAATTAGTGTGTGTGTGTTAAATTAGTACAAACGTAATACATGACTATTGCTTAGAACAGTATAAATGTACCTCTAAAACAAGAGCACCGCCTTGCGGGTGCTGACGCTCATCTGATTTTTTTTGTGTAATAGAAATATTGTCCTACCCATGATTTTCTAAGTCTAAAAAGGGCCATCATTCTTGCAAAAAGCAGGATAGAGTTATGTTTCTTGATGTACAGTGTCCACTTATGATGGTGAAAAACTGTTGCAAGTTTTAAAGCAATAGCTTTGATAGTTTATGAGAAAAGTTGACTTAAACATAATACTCAACCAAGAAAATGATTTTCTAAGTCCAAAAGGGGCAATAATTATTGCAAAAAGCAGGATGGAGTTATGTTGCTTGCTGTACAGGGTCAGCTTATGATGGTGAACAAGTGTTGCAAGTTTCAAAGCAATAGCTTTGATAGTTTAAGAGAAAAAGTTGACCTAAACATAAAACTTAACCAAGAAATCTGATATTTTCAAGTCCAAAAGGGGCCATAAATCTTGCAAAAAGCAGGACGGAGTTATGTTTCTTGCTATACAGGGTCAACTTATGATGGTGAACAAGTGTTGCAAGTTTTAAAGCAATAGCTTTGATAGTTTAGGATAAAAGCTGACCTAAACATAAAACTTAACCAAGAAAACAGATTTTCTAAGTCCAAAAGGGGCAATAAATCTTGAAAAAGCAAGATGGTGTTATGTTTCTTGATGTACAGGGTCTGCTTATGATGGTGAACAAGTATTCCAAGTTTCAAAGCAATAGCTTTGATAGTTTAGGAGAAAAGTTGACCTAAACATAAAACTTAACCAAGAAATCTGATATTTTCTAAGTACAAAAGGGGCAATAATTATTGCAAAAAGCAGGATGGAGTTATGTTGCTTGCTGTACAGGGTCAGCTTATGATGGTGAACAAGTGTTGCAAGTTTCAAAGCAATAGCTTTGATAGTTTAAGAGAAAAAGTTGACCTAAACATAAAACTTAACCAAGAAATCTGATATTTTCTAAGTCCAAAAGGGGCCATAAATCTTGCAAAAAGCAGGACGGAGTTATGTTTCTTGCTATACAGGGTCAACTTATGATGGTGAACAAGTGTTGCAAGTTTTAAAGCAATAGCTTTGATAGTTTAGGATAAAAGCTGACCTAAACATAAAACTTAACCAAGAAAACAGATTTTCTAAGTCCAAAAGGGGCAATAAATCTTGAAAAAGCAAGATGGTGTTATGTTTCTTGATGTACAGGGTCTGCTTATGATGGTGAACAAGTATTCCAAGTTTCAAAGCAATAGCTTTGATAGTTTAGGAGAAAAATTGACCTAAACATAAAACTTAACCAAGAAATCTGATATTTTCTAAGTACAAAAGGGGCCATAAATCTTGCAAAAAGCAAGATGGAGTTATGTTTCTTGCTATACAGGGTCAGCTTATGATGGTGAACAAGTATTTCAAGTTTCAAAGCAATAGCTTTGATAGTTTAGGAGAAAAGCTGACCTAAACATAAAACTTAACCAGGCAACGCCGACGCAGACGCCGACGCCGACGCCGACAACCGCTCAAGTGATGACAATAACTCATCATTTTTTTTCAAAAAATCAGATGAGCTAAAAACTGTTATTACTGACTGTATAATACCTGAAATTTCATTGTGAATGTAGCTCTACAAACACACTTAATATATTTGGTCCAGTTAAATTCATCTAATAAGGATAAAGTTTGTACCTAAAAATGAACATTGTTTGCAAAAAATGGACACTGGCTATCTTTAACCTTTACCCTGCTAAATTTCTAAAATTGACTGGTCTATCATTTAAATTGGGCAGTACCATTTATTATTTAAAGGGGTTTTCACTGAAAATTTACTGATTGAATAGCGAACAATACAGACCATGATAATTTCTTGCATACCAGACTGAGATTTCTGGTGATTACACCGGTGCTGGAAAACTCCGTCTTACACCCCGGGGTGTAAGATGGCTCTCGTGCTGTAAATGACGTATAACGAACTACATAATTATGTACAGAAGATATGTGTAGTAATAAAATGTTTTATGTAAAACGGAATAAAACTCAAATACCTTGATAGTTTCTCTTTGTTCATTATAACATATTTCTTGATTCAGAAAACGTCATTTTACGGAATGCACAGAACATTACACTGCAGATGATTAAACAAAATCGGAACTATTACGTTGTTTTCGTCTTTGTTAAACGTCATGACATACTTCCTGTTTACAGACGTAAAGTTCCCGTACTTTGTTAATACGCTACTATAAGAAAGAAGTGCTATTCTCATTTGCTTGAATTTGTTTTTTACTATTATTTGTTTAATATGGTATGGCAAGAAAAAGATTCTATCACTGGCTGTAGGTGCAGATGGGAATTATATCCGGCTCTCAGGTAACTGTTTGGAGCCTCTTTACCACCTAAACAGTTACCCTCGAAACCGGAAATTCCCATCTGCACCTCCAACCAGTGAAAGAATCTAATAAGCCTGCACATTCGTGCAGGCTGATCTTGGTTTGCACTGGTCGCAAAGGCAGAATCACTTGCTGACAGCAGGCTAAAGGTTAAATAAATAGCAATGATGATACCTTTAATCTTGCTTTTGACCAAGTTTGGTTAACAAGAGGAACCATTTGTACAAATTTGAACGCGGATCATAAAAGAAGGCTACAAAGACGTATCAAATGGTTCAACATAAGTTGTTTCAAGGTTTTTAGCACTTGTGGCCCCTGAAATTTGAACAATCTGAATATACTTAAGAAATGTCCAAATGTTACAGGATGCTACAGACCAAGTTTGGTGTTATTCTGGCTAGTAGATGTTTGTTTGTGTTGGGTTTAGCATAATTTTTCAACAGTATTTCAGGTATGTAACAGGATACAGTTAACCTTACTAGTATCAGTGGATTCTGTACCAATTCTAACCTATTTTTGGCAAGTTACTGCAAACTTTGCCACATTGACTTGGAGTAGGAAGACAAATAACTGCTAAGGAAAACATACATTGCCCCCAGGAATCAAAGTCACAACCCTGAGATCTGTATAATAATAAATTATTATACACCTATACTAACAGCTCACTCTGAACCATTTGCTAAAATAATCTATATACAAATGCTTGAATTAAGCACAGATATTTTGATTTTTCCTGATCATAGCAGTAAAAAGAAAGAAGAATCAAGACAAATATTTCCAGAAATGTTATCATCTAAAAAATTTGCAACAATTCCCACCTTTTAGTCACTCAGTATAGAAGTAATTTTGACATCAAACATAAAATTAAGATCTTGTTATTATGAGGCAAGCGAACGACTTTAGGACCAATAACACCTTCTTTAACTGTTTTTTTGTTATAACTATGTATTGCAGTCAAATGCCTATCAAAGTTTCACAGCTTCTTTCTATCTTCACTCCCAGAAATGACCCACCTTTACAAATGAAATATGGTTGGGAGACCAATGATCAAATGTTTCACAGTTTATCTGTTGCACGTGACATCTTGTAAACATGTGTGATCTTGCAATCACATGCCATCATCAAAGAAAAAGGCAACTTTCTCAAATAAAATACCAGTAAAGGTTGGAGACTAACCAATAGACAATTCATAATTTCTTGCAGCCACGTGCCACTTTGCAATCACGTGCTACTGTGATTCCAAAAAATGACCAACTTTCTCGAATGAAATATGACTGGAAGACCAATGACCAAGCATTCAATGTCCATCAAATAATGGAAGTTCAAAACAACCATCCAGCCATGGTATATACCATGAATCCCATTTTCTTGCCTAGTAAACACTAACATACAGACTTGTTAGTGTTGGTATCGATACAGCTGATCCTGCATTAGCAGCCACATGTATTGAAGCAATCATCTGCCTTAAGCAGACAGTCAGTTAACTTCCCAGATTGACTTTGTTCTAATTTCAACTTATCTTAAGCTGCCACCTGTCCTAAGCTGCCAGACTGTATCACTGCCTTGGCAGACTGGTTAATACAGGTTTTGACTGTAAATATATGTGTACATATCTTAACTAATCAAACTGGAGTACATGTTCTCATCTGTCACTAAGAAAGCAAGTATTGCCAGTATTTTTTCCTACATATACTGGAATAATTCTGCAGTATCATCCACCTGCAAGACACCTAGAGCAGGTAAAATTAAGTTTGGACAACCACTTTTTGCTTCTACACATATATGCATTTCAAGTTTTCCCGAAAGAATATGTGCAGGTCCACTATAGCAAAACAACAGCAACTACATTTCAAATTAAACTGCAAAACTACTAGTATTTGTACTTATGTGTGTTCATTTTATGTTCAAAGGTCAATATCCATGAATGTTTGTCCCCATAATATAGCCGCTCTGGCCAAAAACCACTAATTTGTGTGCCAACAAAATATAAGTATTTCATAGTACAATGTAGAACAACTGTGCAGTATTAGCAATGATTAACAAAACATATATAAAGGTTTGTCTGGTTAAACACAAGAAAAGACCCGATTGTCAAAATGCCAGACAGCATCATTTGCAATCAGTCAGCAGATAAAGACACAGCTGCACACCAAATATCAAAGGATTTCCTACGAAAGTAGAGCAACGGATGCAGTTCTCATAAAATCATAACATGAAAATCTGATTAGCTCACATCTTTTGTTTTCCATCCAAAACAGTTTTGTTGGGTTGACTGTCAAACTGACATAAGTATAGGTCATATGGCAACTTTCCAGCTTTTGGTGGTGGAGGAAAACCCAGGTGCGCCTCCGTGCATTATTTCAGGCACGAGCGAGCACTGGCATAGAACCAACAACCTTTCATACGCCAGCTGGATGGCTTCCTCACATGAATTCAATGCCCGTATCAAAACTAAAACCAACATGAGTGAAGGGCAAGTGACTGGAAGTCAGCTACCTTAACCACTCAGCCACCGAGGCCCTCCAAAATACTTATCCATTATGCACTAACTTTGCATTGTTTTCAAAGAATAAAATATAATGACATCATAAAAAGGACAGACTATTTATAGATTGAGTAATACTGATACATCCTTTGAAGGGTACCTATGTTCGGCATATCGTAAATTAATTCAGTTGGTTCTATAGATCTGAGTATAAGACAAATCAAACAATATCTTTGATTTATATAGCAGTGTACTTATACCACATCTTCATGTAAAATTTGTCTAAAGTTACAAAAAAGGGAACTTTTTCAAATTTCTGCCTTTGGAACTACTACCTTAATATGATTAGAATTGTGGAGAGAAAAAATATGCATCAAGAAACTGCATATTGCTACAACTGTAATTTGATTAAATTTTACAATTTCTGTATTTTTTTCTGTTTTGAACAGAAACTTCTCCTGAGGTTAAGAAATAATATGTTTCATGATGATTTATTACATAACAGATTCTTTAAAACACAAAAAATGCCTTTTATTCAAATAAGACCTTTTCGCTGTAAAGTGCTTATTACAAATATAATTTAACCATTTTACTAAAACAAGAGGACCATGATGGTCCTGAATCGCTCACCTGTCCCAACATGACCCAGTTTTGAACTGAGTAGGACGTCGTTTTTTTCTATTATTTGACATAGTGACCTAGTTTTTGAGCTCATGTGACCTAGTTTTGAACCTGACCTAGATATCATCAAGATGAACATTCAGACCAACTTTCATACAGATCCCATGAAAAATATGGCCTCTAGAGAGGTCACAAGGTTTTTTCATTATTTGACCTACTGACCTAGTTTTTGATGGCACGTGACCCAGTTTCGAACTTGACCTAGATATCATCAAGGTGAACATTCTGACCAATTTTCATGAAGATCCATTCAAAAGTATGGCCTCTAGAGAGGTCACAAGGTTTTTCTATTTTTAGACCTAATGACCTAGTTTTTGACAGCAGCTGACCCAGTTTCGAAATTGATCTAGATATCATCAAGACGAACATTCAGACCAACTTTCATACAGATCCCATGAAAAATATGGCCTCTAGAGAGGTCACAAGGTTTTTTATTATTTGACCTACTGACCTAGTTTTTGATGGCACATGACCCAGTTTCGAACTTGATCTAGATATCATCAAGGTGAACATTCTGACCAATTTTCATGAAGATCTTGTGAAAAGTATGGCCTCTAGAGAGGTCACAAGGTTTTTCTATTTTTAGACCTACTGACCTAGTTTTTAACCACAGTTGACCCAGCTTCGAACTTGGCCTAGATATCATCAAGATGAACATTCAGACCAACCTTCATACAGTTCCCATGAAAAATATGGCCTCTAGAGAGGTCAAAAGGTTTTTTTTTTTATTTGACCTACTGACCTAGTTACTGAAGGCACGTGACCCAGTTTCAAACTTGACCTACATATCATCAAGGTGAACACTCTGACCAACTTTCATGGAGATCCATTCAAAAGTATGACCTCTAGAGAGGTCACAAGGTTTTTCTATTTTTAAACCTAATGACCTAGTTTTTGAACGCAGCTGACCCAGTTTCAAACTTGACCTAGATATTATCAAGATGAACATTCAGACCAACTTTCATACAGATCCCATGAAAAATATGGCCTCTAGAGAGGTCACAAGGTTTTTTTATTATTTGACCTACTGACCTAGTTTTTGATGGGACATGACCCAGTTTCAAACTTGACCTAGATATCATCAAGGTGAACATTCTGACCAATTTTCATGAAAATCCATTCAAAAGTATGGCCTCTAGAGAGGTCACAAGGTTTTTCTATTTTTAGACCTAATGACCTAGTTTTTGACCGCAGCTGACCCAGTTTCGAAATTGATCTAGATATCATCAAGATGAACATTCAGACCAACTTTCATACAGATACCATGAAAAATATGGCCTCTAGAGAGGTCATAAGGTTTTTTTATTATTTGAACTACTGACCTAGTTTTTGATGGCACATGACCCAGTTTCGAACTTGATCTAGATATCATCAAGGTGAACATTCTGACCAATTTTCATGAAGATCTTGTGAAAAGTATGGCCTCTAGAGAGGTCACAAGGTTTTTCTATTTTTAGACCTACTGACCTAGTTTTTAACCACAGTTGACCCAGCTTCGAACTTGGCCTAGATATCATCAAGATGAACATTCAGACCAACCTTCATACAGTTCCCATGAAAAATATGGCCTCTAGAGAGGTCACAATGTTTTTTATTATTTGACCTACTGACCTAGTTACTGAAGGCACGTGACCCAGTTTCGAACTTGACCTAAATATCATCAAGGTGAACACTCTGACCAACTTTCATGAAGATCCATTCAAAAGTATGACCTCTAGAGAGGTCACAAGGTTTTTCTATTTTTAAACCTAATGACCTAGTTTTTGAACGCAGCTGACCCAGTTTCGATCTTGACCTAGATATTATCAAGATGAACATTCAGACCAACTTTCATACAGATCCCATGAAAAATATGGCCTCTAGAGAGGTCACAAGGTTTTTTTATTATTTGACCTACTGACCTAGTTTTTGATGGCACGTGACCCAGTTTCAAACTTGACCTAGATATCATCAAGGTGAACATTCTGACCAATTTTCATGAAGATCTTGTGAAAAATATGGCCTCTAGAGGTCACAAGGTTTTTCTGTTTTTAGACCTACTGACCTAGTTTTTGACCGCACGTGACCCAGTTTTGAACCTGACCTAGATATCATCAAGATGAATATTCTGACCAACTTGCATAAAGATCCCATGAAAAATGTGACCTCTAGAGAGGTCACAAGCAAAAGTTTACGCACGGACGACGGACGACGGACGCTGCGCGATCACAAAAGCTCACACTGTCACTTCTTGACATGTGAGCTTACAATACAAAATTTATTTCCCTTTTATTTTATTGGAGACAGTGAATTTATTACCCTTTTATTGGAGACAGTGCTATTACATGACCATACCACGTAGGGGTGGGGGGTGCAAGTCGCACATGAGGATCAAATCTGCAACCTCTCAATTTCAATGTCTTGTGCTTTTCGAGTTAATGGTACAGGTTGTTATAGAGAACTAACATGGTGATTGTACTGGTCAGTTGTTCGAGTTAAGTTAATGGGACGGTCTGTTATATAAAACTTACCTGCTCATTATACTGATCAGCTGTTTGTACTGCCGATAGACTGACCCTGCTGACTACCTGGATTCCCTGTGGTGCCTGAGCTGCTTGTTTCTGAAAAAATACAAATACTGCAAGCTCTAATACATGTATAAATTTAACAAAAAGTTTGCAATTTGCTGATTCTAGATGTTTGTTTCACAAGACTTAGTGAAATATTCGCAAATCGCCAAAAGCAAGACTTAGTGCAAAAGCCAAGTTTGTTTCTCTTTACTTATCTTTAATGATGCGTGTCCGTGAACATTGAAATCTATGCCGACTGATATTTTCGAAAATTCAAGAAATTTGCAAAATCCACAACCATTTCAAAGTTGCAAACTTACCCACTTATACAGTAGCATAATATGCTTTCCGTACTGACAGCATTACAGTCCTTTAAGACATCTTGCAAGTAACTTTCTACACAGACCCACTGACCATCACATCCCTCCCAAGTCTTATCCAGGAATTTAACTCACAAATTCCTGATTGACACATACATACACTTCCGTCCAGCTTTAATATTTTCTACTTTTATGAATTCACTTAACATTAAGTTTATATTGAGTTGCTATTTAGTTGACATTAAGTGGACATACCTGTCTCAATGATGCAAGGGCAGCATTCCTCAAAGCCTCAAGGTCTTCCTGGAAAAAAAGAAAACATAAACTTTACTTTTAATTCCATATGATATTCAACATTCTAACAGGGCCCACATTATTTACCTATTGAACAAAGAACTGAAACTGTGTGTTATTTGTATTATGCAACATACACATAGTTTGTACATCACTGTTATCACATCATAGCGCCAAACTTCACAGTGGCGCTCCAAAAAAGAAAACGAGACAAAACTGGCAAATATTTGGTGAATATCTTCAATGATGTAGGTAATATCCCTTAAAAATGTGTAATATCCCTTAATAATGTGTTAGAATCGTAGGTAATATCCCTTAATAATGTGTTAGAATCGTAGGTAATATCCCTTAATAATGTGTTAGAATCGTAGGTAATATCCCTTAATAATATGTTAGAATCGAAATAATATATCTCATTTAGTGATTGGTCTTGATCAAATAAAATCATTGTCATTAAAATGTGTACCGTTATATCATTTCTGCTGCGCCCTCGTGATATAATTCCTTCGCATCTGAGCTAAAAACAATGATTTTCTTCAACGACAAATTACTAAAGGCGCTAAATTATTTCTTAACTCTTACCCTGCTAAATTTCTATAATGAACTTGTCCATCTTTCAATTTGGACAGTACCATTAACTGTTAAAAGGGGTGCTTACCAAAAAAGATACTGACTGAATAGCAAACCATGCAGATCATGATCAGACTGCATAGATGTGCAGGCTGATCTTGATCTGCACTGGTTGCAAAGGCAGAATCAATTTAGGGTTAATTATAATCACCCTAAAAACTTTTCCGATAACTTTAACCAAAAGTAACTATCTGTCTTATAAACCAGACTCAGCTATTTATCTTACCAGTAATCAGTAGCAACCACTTATCTAAACCAAAAGCAACCATTTATCCTTAAAATATGCAGCCATTTATTAACCAGAAGCAGCCAGTTATCCTAACCAAACCAGCTTTTCATCCTAACATTGAAGTTTTAAAGAAAGTTGCTGCAGTTTCTGGAATGAGAGATGGGGCAAAAATTTCCCAGTAATAGAATTTGTTCAAACTTTGTTTATGAACACAGTTTCATCTGAAACAGAAAAATGCAAAAACAATCAGAGGTCACCGTGCTTGTTTAGGAGTTATCTGCCCTTAAAACTGGATTTTTCTTCCAATTTGCATATTCAAGGGCAGATAACTCCTGAACAAGCATGGTGACCTATTTTTTTTTTATATTTCTGTTTCCAACATGACACTGCGTTCATATACAACGTTTGAACAAATTCTATTATTGGGATTTTTTTTATCCAAAACTGCTGAATGTGTCCTTAAGCATCAAGCATTCATCATATCCCAGACACAGCCAGTGACAAGAATTTTTCTTTTCTGTACCTTGTGATAAATTGTTTCTGAACATGGCATAAAGTATGACAAATTCCAGAAATACCTCTGCAAGAATTCTCTTATGAATTTCTGAAAACTTTTACGAGTGCAATAAATAAAGTATTTCCTGTTACTGTCAGTACTTCCTTGAACATAACAAATTTAGAACGAAATGATTCTTAATATTAAATAATTTACAATTTATTACGAGACTATTTACAGACACTGTACTTCCGCCTGATAACAAATAAGGAGTGTGTCATAAGAACTATGAATGTATGCAGACTAGTGTGCAACTAAATCGAGCTGGGCAAAAAATATAACAAAAAAAAAAAAAAACTAGAGCTGCGTTTGAGAAAAGTGCATGTCTCCCGCAACTGCCTAATCATCTGAATAGTTATGTATCTGAGTCAACCATGCACCAATACATGTATCACTGGCATCTGTGTACAGAAGGATTTTCGATACAATTCTGAAATGCCCGGGCCGATTGGGTTAGTTATCGAACTTGGCCGAGGACCTATTAGCAAACACATTTTGTTCAAGTTTGGTGGAGATCGGATGAGAAATGGTCGACTTAAGAGCGCGGACAAGTGTGTACAGAGTGATTTTCGGTAATTCAAGGACCATAATTCTGAAGTGCCTGGGGCGATTTGGCTCGCAATCAAACTTTGCCGAGAACTTATTGGTAAACATCTTTTGTTAAAGTTTGGTGAAGATCGGATGAGAACTGTTCAACTTAGAGTGCAGACAAGATTTGTGAAACACAGACACACGCACACAAAGAGAGCTGTAAATCAATATATCTCCCACACCACTATGTGGTGGGAGACATAACTATTTTGTCTTTGTTGGGTTTAACAACACACAAACACAATTATAGGTTATACGGCAACCTTCTAGCTTTTCGTGATGCAGAAAGACCCAAGGTGCCCTTCATGCATTATTTCATAAAAGGCGGGCACCTTGGTAAAAACCACCAACCACTCATAAGCCAACATGTGAATTCTACGCTCCAAGCAAGGCTTGAACCCACTTGGCCATGCAGGTCCCTAAAAATCTTTTTTTTTTAAATTCTGTAAAAAGGCCCTTGTGCAAAAATAGATCTATAGCAATAACTGCACCAAATTTTGATAATTCAACAGCAAAAAAATTGATACTGACTATAATACAATCTGCGGAGCAAACAGACGAGACGGTTTAAACAGAAAACAGAAACACACGATATGGTCATGACCAAATATGGCTCCACAAATACAGTAGTACTGCAATTACGGCAACTGACGGTAAAGTAAACACTGCGTCTATAAATGAAATGTCAGAAAGTTTGTTATTAGGAGCATTAAGTACATTACTGGTTCTTGGAAATGTTAATTTGAAACCCACAACATTACCCAGGAAACATTTTTATTAATTATTTGAAGTAAGAAGAACTTAAAACACTTTAAGAGGAATCATGTTGACAATACACAAGAGAAGAAATGCGGAAACGCTGAGAAAACCAGTCTTTCAATGTTTGCGGAAACAATCTTCCTGTTTTAATAACAGTGTAAGTGTAATTCAAGAAAATCCCTGTTACAGATTATGCAGTTAAAACAGTTTTTTTGTGTCTGTTGGGTTAAACGTTGCACCAACACAATTACAGGACACATGGCGACTTTCAGCTTTATTATACCGTCCATCTGTAATGTTGCGATACTTGACATTCGAGGTAACGATATGAAATAAGAAACAACACAACAGAGTATTTCTTAAATTCTTTACCGTAATATTTCATGTCATATGCATCAATAACTGTGTGAAAATAAATCAGATATCATCGAAGAAACATCAATGTGTACTGAGAACAACAATAGTCAGCCATTGTCATCATGTGACGTCACATAATTTCGCGGTATAGGTCAACAATTGTGTCAATCAAACTATCAAAGGTTAAAAAGCACTAAATATTATCCAAACATTGAAAAGCTATCAAAGTTAAACTAACAGGAACACTCAAAAGTAATTAAACGCCAATTTGAACGTTTTATATCATCTGTTTATAATGGCACTATCGAAATTATTCTCTGGGCAGTGGACACACCAGATATTTTGCAAGTAAACCACAAGGTCGCGGGCGTGGTCATAATGTTTCGGAGCCTAAGAATTGTACTATTACTGAATATTTTCTATCTGATACTTATCTAACATGTTCAAATTCACTGCTAAGTATCATGGGTGTATTTTGAGGGGATGGTCGCGAGGTCCCCATCCCCTCATCCCCCTTAAAATCCCGTCGAGTTTAGACGTTTTGATGTTTCACCTAACACTGATATTTCATTCATTTTTTGCCTTGCTGGGTATGTTACTTAAATTTGGTGTTCTCTAACCTATGGGCAGGACTTAATTTGCATAATTAATGAGGACAAATGCAAAACGGATGGTAGACAAACTTGTAAACATTGCAAATATTTGCTTAATTTATGGATATTTTTTAATTTTTTGCAATAGCTGTGCAAAAATACGCTTTTGATAAATATTAACAGATATTTAGCATGGTAACTGCAGGGAAGAACGTTTTTTCGCTAGCATGTGCAAAATAGGTCACAAACTTTGATATGTAAACACCATGCAGGTAGCAAAACTCAAATACCGCAAAATTAGTGATGACGCGAGATTAGTGATGTCGAGTATAGTAGTGGAAGACCCCAGGTGCTCCTCCCTGCATTATTTCATTAAGGGCGGGCACCTGTGTAGAACCACCGACCTTTGTAACCCAGCCGGATGGCTTCCTCACATTAGGAATTCAATGCCCTGAGTGGGGCTCAAACTCACATCAGTGAGCCTGTGGGGTAAGTGATTCGAAGTCAGTGACCTTAACCATTCGGCCACGGAGGCCCCTAGATCAAACAGTAGATCTAGATTCTAGCCATAGTTGTCTTTTGGAGGGTTTTCTTTATTCAATCACAACAAGAGTGCCAAAATGTCACAATATATGCCCGTCATGTAGATGTTACAGTATAATATACTCTGTATAAGTTTGGTAGACAGTAAGCCCAAACAATGATATGTCCGATTCTAACAACCAGGTTAAAAAGTTTCAAGAATAAGCTATTTATAGTAGCAACAAAGGGAAGTAAGTTCACAAGAAATCTATAGTTTGTTTTTCTAAGTCCACAAAAAAAATTCCTTACCAGGTTGAGATACCTTAACATACACCTAAAAATTGAAAGTAACATCTATGTTGTACCACAGAAAAGTTGTCTTGGTTTTTCCCTATGGTCAATTACAAAAAGTTACAATATCAGTTAATATCTCAAAGTTATTTATAGTAACTACAAAGGGAAGTTAAGTCCACAAAAAAATCCTTACCAGGTAGCTATATGTCAAATACACCTTAAAACTGGATGTAACATGCATGTTGTTTTTCCCTTTGGCCAGTAATAAAAACGTTACAATATAAGCTATTCACAGTAACAACAAAGGGAAGTAGTTCTAAACTAGGGACCTGGTTCTTGCGCATGAAAGTCCGTCTCATGATGGTGAACAATTGTGCCAAGTTACATCAAAATCCCTCCATGCATGAAGAAATGCTCCGGACAAAGTCATTCTTGAATTTGACCTTTGACCTAGGGACCTGGTTCTTGCACCTGACACTTGGTCTGATGATGGTGAACATTTGTGCCAAGTTACATCAAAATCCCTCCATGCATGAAGAAGAAATGCTCCGGACAAAGTTTAAGAACGCTGCCCAGCTGCCAGGGGCATTCCCATAATACATCCCGTTTTTTAAGACAGGTGAACAAAAAAGAAAACAAAGCAGCAGCTCTCTCGTACACTTAGAAATATTTCTGTTGCAATGCCAGATATTATTAATTTGTTTATTGCAAACAATATTTTAATGGTTTAATGTGAAATCAATAATATTTGTGGAGGACTAATTAGTGTGGGTTCTGTGGTTGAGTTCTTCCATGAAATAAAATATCAATGACCAAGTAAATTTTCCATTTATTTTTCATGCAAAAAGTTGGAATTCTCAAATTCATGTCCCCACAAAAGCATCTTTTTGACCAACACCACAAAATTTTGTGCCCACCAATATTAAATGAGTTCATCTTACCTGACTGACTTGTTGAATAATCATACAGAAGGGACCTATCTAAACACTTTTTACCTTATTTTGACTTATTATGTGATGTTAACCTAACTGATCAGGGCAGACCAAGATCAGTAAATTTTCAGTAAACTCCCCTTCGAATGATACATGGTATTGTCTAAAATGAATGATAGACCAGTCCATTTTAGAAATTTAGCAGGGTAAAGGTTAATTTGCTTTTGGTAATAGTAAAGGAAAATATTTTCTGGGGATCAAATTCATGAATTATCTCGAATAAGGCTGTCTAAAATTGAAATTCTTTTGTTAATACATCTGACAGTTTGAATGACTGTTGACAGATAAATACTTTGTGAATGTTTGTTTGTTTTAGTGTAAGACCAAAATATCATCTCCAAGTGAACACAAAATGCAATACTTTCATAAGTGTGTAAACCACGAGTGAAAAGGCGAAAATCACTGGCACCAGACCAGAAAGAAAACGGCTCAAAACGCCACTTCTTATCTAAAATGCACAATTCAGCAAATGGATACTATCCATATTCCAAGGGGTTTTTTTACCAGGTGGGGAAGGGGCCCAGGCCTGTGATTTAGGGAAAAGAATAGTCGGTATTTGCGCAAACTGCATGATTTAAAAGAAATTTTCTGAGGGGAAGGGGCCTATTAACAGCCCCTATTGTGAAGGGAAATAAACCCTGATATTAAACATTTCACAACTGATAATATATCTACCATTATGCAACAGTCACATTTTTCAAAATTTCTAATCGCAAAGACAGAGCTTTTTTTTGGTCATCATTGGTAGAAAAACTTTATCATTTCTATACTCCAGCTTTTCCTTTTCAGCACTCCTTCAAAATAATTATATTTTTACCCCTTCATAACAATTAATTTGCTCATGTAACATTTTTATCATAATAGTCTGCCCACAGAATTTTCTCCTCATTACTCTATTTTGTCCATGAATTATAATATCAAGTTCTACCAGTAAAAACTATAAAACAGCTCAAAATTTCAGAGGCACACCTCCAGATATGTTGCATAATAAAGTTATGCTTCTATGAGAAAACAAAGTACAGTGGTATTGCTGTTTTGGAAAATATTTAGGTATCATACTGAAGTTTGAATTGTATTTTGTTTGTTTGTTTTGGGTTTAACACCATTTTTCAACAGTATTTCAGTTATGTAACGGCGGGCAGTTAACCTAACCAGTGTTCCTGGATTCTGTACCTGTACAAGCCTGTTCTCTGCAAGTAACTGCCAACTTCCCCACATGAATCAGAGGTGGAGGACGAATGATATCAGACACAAGTCATTTATCAAACCATCACGGAGAACATATGCCCCGCCCAGGGATTTAACTCATGTCTCACGATCCGTAGATCTATGCTCTCCCTATTGAGAGTGGGATTGCATTTGTTTTAATCATGTAATAGACATTGTACACTAAATCTGTTTTCCCGATCAGTTGAATAATGCTTTTTAGTGATGTGCGTATTACTGATAATACAGTCTATTATGATTAGTCTGTAAAAAGATACGTATCACAGTATCAACTTTGCAAACCAACATTCAGTCGTACAACAATGCTCCCATCCAGATACACAACTGATGTAAATTGTGTGCATTAAAAAAGAGAAATTAAATTTCTTTGAAATTTAAAATATCACCTGCTCCATGCTACGGCAATATGTATAATAACCATGTATAACCATCCGACTTGTCTTATGTGTAACTAGCACATTCAAACCACATCATTCAAATTGTTATACATGTCCCTACAGTCTGCTTGACCTGCAGCAACTCGGAACCCAACGATGGGTTATTCTCCTATTTCAAAGGGAGAGAATCAAACAGATAAAATGCCAAACTCCTCACAGCCATTATCTCCCCTAATGCTACACTAATCACTGAAAGTGCATTCACAAGTAATAGGCAACTATGAAAATTCTTAAATAATAGGGGACTATGAAAATTCTTATGCTCTATTTTAATTTTTTCAGTATTAAATTTACTGGCATTCACCTTATAGATCACTGAAGTCATTGAACAAATTCAATAACAAATAATGAAAAAGAAAAGCATCTTTACTGCAAGGGGAGACCACTCTAAAGGCAAGGGGCAGTTTTTCTTTCTTAAACTCACAACTTCACATTACCAAAGAAATGAAATTAATATCACCTTGAATTTAAATTTGGGCAGTACCATTTATTACTCAAAGGAGTGTTCACTGAAAATTTACTGACTGAACAGCAAACAGTGCAGACAATGATCAGCCTTCATGGAAGTGCAGGCTATCTTGGTTTGCAAATTAGCCCGAGGGAATTTATCTGTTGAAACTGGACACTAATGCTGTCAAATTTCCGTGTCCTTGACGTAATTTCAATGGAAAGACCTTTGGTGTTTTTATGCAGTTGCAGTTGTCATCGAGTTGTCATGATTTTGTTAAACTCTGATATTTATCTGATCATTTTTTACCAAGCTTCATGACATTGTTATATGCCATAGCAACAAGTAGTTGGAACATGGTGCTCAGTAGTGTCAGGCTATGGTAACCATTGTATGAAAATATTAATATTACTGAAAAATAACTGAATTCATTTAATGATTTTCTACAATCACTATTTTTGTCAGCCAGAGAAAGACTGTACTTCCTTGCTGTATGCTAGATATGTTACAGGTACAGGTATACCAGTCAACTGTCACAAATGACAGCTATGAGTCTGTGATACATTATGTAAACCAGATTGCAATTTTTGGTTGTTTCCCTGTCAGCAACTAATTAGGCATTACTAAACAAGTTTCTGTTTACCATGAACCAGCTTTAAAACATCTGATTAATGGTAGTTCTTTATTTTTCAAAAGAGCATATGAATTTTAAGAAAAACAGTCTCTTTAAAGACATGACTATCTGAATAAACAAGTATGAAAATAAATTACATTCAACCGATTATTTTTCCGATACATCGCATCGGTTTGCTAACCGATTCCAACCGATAATCGGTTTTCCAACCGATGTCCCATCACTACTGTGTATGATGACATCAATGAATCAAAAGGCTTAGGAGATAGAGCGGACACAAAATGGAAGGCTCAAATCTTTGACTCTAAGTTGTAAATAAAATTCCTTCAAGGGGTTTAGGAGAAACATAACGGACACGAAATGGAAGGCTTAAACCTTTGACCTTGAGTTGTGACCTTGACCTTGAGCCGACATGGCTGACTCATGAGTTCTGCATATCGTCTTGATGAGGTGATCATTTGACCCAAGTTTCATGAAAATCCTTCAAGGGTTTAGGAGATATGAAGCAGACACAAAACTTGACAAAAGTGTTACGGACGGACGGAAGGAAGGAGACCATTCCTATAACCCCCCCCCCCACCGCTCGTGGCAGGGGATTAAAAAGGGGCATAATTTTGTTAAAATTCAAATCAAAGGTATGGGATTGTTTCTCCTGGTGTAGACTTTAATAGTAAATAACTAATATTTGACATTTCAAGTCAATAGTTTGATAGCAACAGAGATATTTGACTTGATCAAAAATTTTAACCAATGGCGATGCCGACGCAGAGGCGAGTACAATAGCTCTACTGCGGAATTATGATTTTGTGAACGCCAGAGTTGTTAATTTTCATGCCTTGCCAGGGATAAACAAAAACATGATTATGTGACGGGTAGTTGTTATGTTGTGATTCATGGGGTATTAACCTTTAATGAATATTTATGAGGAAGATGTGACCAGTGAGAAGACATTGTAGTTAATTGGTGCACATCGCTACGGTATTCCTTCGCAAAGATATAGTCCCATAAAGTTAAGGGCTTTTTTTTACAAGAAATACAGATTTTTCAGTCATGCACCATGTATCATTAAAAAGGAGACATTCTAAATTTTTATTTGATACCAAAATCATTTTTCGGAAACGTTTACTGCCCTGCATTGACTGGCTAATTTAGTGATTTTTCAGTTTCTGCCTCCGCGCTTGAACTCTTAACAGTTAGGCACAGTAACATGGCCATGCCCATAGCGTCAATAAAAAATCGGGCAAAAAAATTAGCGAAACTTTGATAAATCTTCTTATATTATAACGGTATGTCTGAGGGAATTTATCTGTTAAAACTGGACAATAATGCTGTCAAATTTCCGTGTCCATGATGTATAAAGAAAATATTACAAAGCTTTATAAAATATGATGGGTTTGACTAGTTCATAGTTACTTTAAAATATAAACCAATACTTGACTAGAATTTCATATAATACTCTCTTAAAAATGGCGATTGTGTTTTTTCTTTTTAGCCGCAGACTCCCTATTTCTTTAGGTTTGCAATGCGAGAGTCAGCTGCAATAATATCTGCAGTAACCCGGCTGTTTCCAATATAATTTACATCTATAAGTAGCGATTTTGACCAATATGCTAGACCAGAATATGTCACTGAATGACAATAGGCTATGTCATTCTGTGCTATTTTTAGGAAATAATGCTGCTGAAAATGAAATTGGGATTGCAACCTTGTGACCAGTATTATTTTTACTTTAAACTCGTATCGTTCAATTCCGTTTTTACTTTGCGTCTCATTTCACAATGGCCTTCAAAAAGTTGCCTACATACCAATTTTTTGGGTATTAAGATACTTTTACGTCATAAACACGAACGCTGCATATCATGTTTTAACTCAATAAATTGTGTGTAAGGGACTCAACATAATGCTAGTAGGTGCATTTTGCAAGTAGGTGAGCTTAAATTCGAACCCTGGAACTTTCAGAAACATGGTTCAGGTCGTACTAGAAAGTGGTCCGGGTTGTCCTCAATGTGGTCTGGGTTATCTAGTCCGGGTTGTCATTGATTCACGTGCAACTCACAAGAATGAAATTGGTACAAAGCGGGCGAGGCTGGCTTAACTGGCGAAATCCGTGTAGTATACACACCCGAGTCCACCTAATTGTGTCGCGGAAACAGGTGACATTACAGCAAAACATTAAAGATTTATGGCCAGACATCATAAACACCTTATTGTCAATAATTTTCTCTGCGCTTGCTTAAATCAAAGTTTATTTCCTCTGCTAAAAATAACATTTTAAAACAAAACTCGTTCTCAAAACGGGGGAAATGCGTAAAATTTTCATAAATTTTCACCTCATCGGATGACGCCATCTTATTTAGGCATTATTGATTGTAATAAGTACACCGCGCTTCGACTGAGAGAATAATATTCTACCTTTGCTAAACAATTAACAAAAGGAAAAATGGGCAGCCAGGTCGGCATATCAACAATTTAAGCTGATTTCCTAGTGAAGAAGATTAAAAAGATGGGATATTGCCGAACTAGGCAGTATTTATAAGCTCACCTTCCATCTATCGTAAGGCGGAAATATATCCTTTACTTGTTATTGTAAACGTTTTAATCTATGAAAACATGTATTAAAGAAGTTGACCGTGGTGGTTCTATTTCAGAACCGGAGTTGTCGCATCGAACAGACAAAGGTTATCCGGAACAGATAAGTTTTTACATAAAAAGTGAACTTAGACCAAAACCGTTGTTATTATTCAAAATCTGACAGGCAATGTCTCTAAGAAATCTAAATTTATGACGTTTCATATGATTAATTTAAGGACTTAATTATGACATAAATGTCGAACGATTTCATTCATTTTAAAGACCCTCCAGAAGGAATAAAAGCAGACGTACTTCTGTCATTAGTTTACCAGCCAATTTTGTTGTGCCAGTCAATGATTTCCTTATGCTAAGAAAACGGGTTTTGAGGTATTTTAGTTTATTCACTGGAAAAAACTTAGCCGTATTTATCAAATAAATACAATTTAAATAATTTTTACATCTAGAGACATTAATTTAAATTTATTTGTTTAAATGAGTTCAAGGTGCTATGCATGTGTGCGATCAGCGGGCTAATGCAAATAAAAAAAGCAAGTGTGACATACTTGCATTGATTGGTCACAAGTTACGTTTTTCCTATTTATGTTTTTACATAAAGCATGTTTTTCAGCTTAAAGATCTTAACATACCTTGACCTAGGCGGATCAAGAAATATTTGATTTGGGTGGGGGAGGGGGTGGAAGAGCAGAAGTTTAGAATGAAGGTGTCATTGGGGAGGTGCATAGCGCAAAGATGAAATAGGTCAGCCACTGTTGGGGAGGGGATGTCAAGGGGGTCTCCCTGAGGATTATTATACGGATATGAAATGGGGGTCTCTTGTGCATTTTTGGTCTTAGGTTTGAGGTACTTGAGGGCATATTCCTGTCAGTTTAGGGGGTCAGGGGGTTCTCCCCTGCAAAGTTTTGAAATACAGGTGGCCGCTGGTGCATTTTCTGGTGTAAATTTTGAGGTTCTTGAGGGAGTAGGGTGGGGGAAGGGGTCAGGTATGAAATGGTTGCCTCTGGTGCGTGTTTGGGACTAAATTTTAAGGTACTGGAGGGTTATTCTTGTCATTTTAGGGGGCCAGGGGTTCACGCCCTGGAGGGTTTTTTTTATAATACAGGTAATTGGAATGGCCGCTCTGGTGCCTTTTTTTTATCTAAATTATGAGATACTGGAGAGGGTAACCACCTCATTATTGGGCATCAGGGAGCTCGAGATCTCTTTCCTAGAAATTCTGATGCAGGTATGAAATGGTGGCCTCTGGTGCTATTTTTTTGTTTAAATATTAAGGGAGGGGATACCCCCTGGAGAGGGCTCTCCCCTGGAAAATTTAAAATGGTGGCATCTGGTGCATTTTTGGGGGTCTAATTTTTGAGAAAATATTATTTCTTTGCCGAAATAAATGTGTGTAAGTTTGATGAGTATGGGTAACTTTTCAGCCAACTGGACATACATAGATCTATGTACTTTATAAGACAGTTAACGTAACGTTCGGTCTAGTACTAAATACAATACAAACTGTGTTCGGAAAAAGACGCTCTGTGAAAATTCATTAGTGTATTTCCGAACACACAAATTACGTCATTTAAAGTGGTCCATTGATCTCCAACAGCCGTGAAAACATAGTAAAATGTATACAAATGTGTTTATCTACTTATAAAAGCCACAAACAGAAATGCTTTAGACACAAAACCTTAACTCGTGATGTTCGCAACCTTATCGTTTTAAGTATTTTTTATTAACACTGTCTGGTATACTTACTGGGTCGAAGTTTAAGCGTCACTGTAACGTGTGTGTAAAATCAATATGTAGAAACCGAGTGAGGCTTCCAATTTTAATTGTTTTGGCCGGTTTAGAACTTTGTGCAATGTCGCTGACAAAAGTTATGACGTCATGAAAGAATGTTCGGCTCAGACACGCCAGTCGGAAATGCCCGACCCCGAGCGGGTGTGGGTATTTCCGAATAGTTAAGCAATAATGTTGAATGTTCGAAAATACCCACTTATATTGCCATTTAAAAACAACTTGTTTATAGAGTGATTCCAGCTGATTTAGCGTGTATAATTCCGAACTATATAAGTATACAGATATTGTCAGTATAGTGTATTGAAGATATAACCTATTGGACGTGTATTTCCGAACAGAGGGGGTAATTCCGAACAACAGGGGGGCTAATTCCGAACAGTTCCAACTTCTTAAAAACAGAATGTTTGTTTGTTTACAATGATAAACAAAGACATTCTTTACGGTATTACTTGCATTTTTAACAAAGAAACTTTATAAAACAAAACATATAACTGGAATTTACAGAGCATCTGTATCTAAACCTAAATTTGCAGAAGCACAGCACAACATCTGTGACAACTTTCTACATGATTAATGTCCGAAACATTTAATATGGTATTAACACCCTTATACATGATGGAGTGTGCAGTGTTAAAATGTCTTAGAATCTGTGTTTAAATTAACAGTATTTGCATTCAAACGGAAGTTCGTCTGTATAGCCCAATAATTCATCTGCCACACATTTAGGGTGAAATCTGCATCCACAATTGGTGCATGTAGGGTTTTTTCACATGCATAGCAGTAACGTGGACCTTGTCGTGCAGGGTTGTCTTGGCACCCAAAATTTGCTTGCAACTCTTGACAAGCTCATGCTGTTGCTACATGAGTCGCCGCCTCCTCTACCAGAGTCGGATCATATTGCACATGTTTAAAACAAGCCAATATGAATGAAAGGAAGTTGAACTCATTTTACAAAGTAGTAGATTTATTTATTTGTTACTGTAACATTTTTTTATATATATATTTATTTATCAACTTATTTATTTATTTATAATCTAGCTCTAGTTATTTGCTTCAAATATAGTATAAGTCTTTATATATACTTATTTTGGATAAACTGTTCCTCATACATTGATTGTTTGGAATTAGCCTCACATTAATTAACAAGTGTGTCTAATTCCGAACGGCTTCTTTGATCTTTCGACGTTTTCCATAATGAGAAATGCAGTTAACTCCCTTCCCACGGGACACTTGTGATGTAAGAATTCCATCAAAACATTGTCAGCGGTAAAAACCAATTCTTTTATATCCTTACATACTACTTACATCAAAATACGAAAACAGGTAAGAACGACATGCATGCAAGCTGTCGTATAAATTCTAGTCTGTTATTTTGAAAAGGTGCGCGACAAAACTTTGCATTCATTGCAATATGATATGGAATTCGTTGTTATCATGTATGTGACGCCGTGGATTAGATTGGTGCCTTTCAAGAATACGAAAATGTCATTGGAAAAATGTGTTCGGAATTACCCCCCTGTCCGGGATTACCCACACCCGCTCCACCATGAAATAGAACTACCCAATTGTAACTAATTCAGTGAAGCACAGATTTTTAAAAAGTAATTTGGAAATAGTTAAATTCCTAACTTAGGCTGCGGTAAGAGCTAGAGTAAAATCCCTTCCACCCATTGGTAAGGCGGATCACGATATTGTCTTTCTTGAATACGACATTAAGTCCAAAAGATCTTTGCAATCTCCTAGGAAAATCCATTTATATAAACGTGCAGATATGCCTGGTTTAAAGGATTATCTGGGTAAATTCAGAGACCAAGTACTGCCTCGCCCATCCTTGAACGCAGCAGAGGAGTTATGGAATGAGATAAGTTTGTACCATCAAAAATGACCAGGACCCGGGTAGGATACCCATTGGTTGACAATAATATAAAAAGTCTGATCAGGACACGTAATCGTCTCTTTAAGAAAGCTCGTAAGAGCAAGAACCCCCACATATATGACAAATTTAAGGAAATGAGATCCTATGTACAAAATGTAACAAAGGATGCCCATTATAGATATGTTAATAACATTTTTGAGGAACGGGTACCCTCCCTAGAAGGTGATAAATGTAACAATAAAAAATTTTGGTCATACGTTAATAACCTAAAAAGTGGCTCCAAAGGTATTACATGTCTTAGAGACTATGGTATCCTTAAAATAGACAATAAAGAAAAGGCTGATATTTTGAATAAGCAATTTTATTCTACCTTCACTGTCGAAGAAAACTTATAAACGCCCGATATGGGGCTTAAGATAAGATAAGATAAGATAAGATAAAATTTATTTTGAGTCGGCAAGACATTTACAAATAACATAAGCTCTGAAGAGCTTTTTTAACCGACTATATAACAAGTGTATGTCAACAAAAGTAAATAAGCTACAAGTAAGAAGGATAATTTACAACATAAAATCTATGAGAAACATGCTAATCTTACCAAATTTGGTTTAAAAATGCTTAAAAAGATGGAATTAGTTACAAGTTGACCAAAAATATGGGGCAAAGGTGCCATATTTAAGAAATATCTTAAAAAATCAGAATATCACTCAAATCAGATTTGAAAGTGACCTGATTAGCATCTTTTTCATAGGGTAAATCAATAATCATTAAAATGAACATGATTAAATAACATAGGAATATAGATTGTATTATGGTTAAAAAATTTACTTCGTTTAATTAAGAATTTGCATACAGACATGACATATAAGCTCTATCATTAGATTTTCCAATAGACTGACAGGGTTGCAAGCAACAAGGTACTTCGCAGTTAATAGGTAGAGTTTTAGAGCTTAGCATGTACCCATCAATGTCAGACATACATGTTGAGAGTAATGGGGTCTTTAAATTATTAAACAAACTCAAACCACACAAAGCGTCAGGTCCAGATAGTATTAATGTCCGTATACTTAAGGGGTGTTCTGGTGAACTTGCAGACATATTGTCTATCATTTTTAACCTTTCCCTGCGCTCAAGACAGACCCCTAATGACTGGCGTAATGCCTCAGTAGCTCCTATTTTCAAAAAGGGTGACAAGTATAACCCGATCAATTATAGACCAGTTTCCCTTACATGTATTTCATGTAAAGTCCTTGAACACATAATTGTTAGTAACTTAATGAAACACGTTTCATTATCTAACATTTTGTCAATTTTTCAACACGGTTTCCGAGAGAAAAGATCGTATGAAACGCAACTAGTACAATTTATACATGACTTGGCCCACAACCTGGATAATGGTAAAACCAAGAAACATGTCCAAACCGATATATTAATCATGGATTTTGCCAAGGCCTTTGATAAGGTGCCTCATAATAGACTCCTGCACAAGTTAAATTTTTATGGTATACGGGGTACCACCCTTAAATGGATTGAATCTTGATTAAATAACAGGTCTCAGGTGGTAGCCCTAGATGGTGCAGAGTCTGACCCAGTTTCAGTAGTATCTGGTGTTCCCCAAGGCTCAGTTCTTGGACCAGTATTATTCCTCTTGTTTATTAATGACCTACCTGAGGGTATCATATCAATAGTGCGTCTTTTTGCTGATGACTGCGTGTTGTATCGCGATATCCATTCCTACTCAGATTGTCTGACCCTACAAGATGATCTGAATAAACTGCAACAGCGGGAGCAAACTTGGTTAATGAAATTCAATGTGGCCAAATGCGAAGTTATGAGAATTTCTAGACATAAACAGGCAAACCTTATTAAACATAATTATTTGCTCCATGGCCAAGTCCTAGAGGCAGTTGACTCTGCTAAGTATCTTGGTGTAACTATCACCAAGACTCTGAATTGGTCCAAACACATAGACAATGTGGCTAGTAAGGCCACTAGAACACTGGGTTTCATACGTCGTAACCTCTCTTTTGCCCCACAGGGGACAAGAGTTTTGGCATACAAAACCCTGGTTAGACCCCAGATTGAGTATGCATCCCCAGTATGGAATCCCTACACCCAACAGAATGTACAGAGGATTGAAAAGGTGCAACGCACTGCGGCAAGATGGGCATGTAGGAGGTGGCGTAGGACCAGTCATGTGGGTGACATGCTGACAGAATTAGACTTGGATAGTCTAGAGCATAGAAGAGACGTCACAAGTTTAACCTTTTTCTACAAAATTCATAACAATCTAGTCTGTATCGATAAGGATAGATACTTGACCCCTATTACAATTAGGTCACTTAGAACCAAACACAGTCATCCTTTCCAGTACTATAGATTCTCCCCACATACAGATTGCTTTAATTAAGTATTCCTTTTTTCCTAGGTTAATACCAGTCTGGAATGGCCTGTCTGAGTCAACTGTCTCCATTAGTACAGTGGACTCCTTCAAGAAGGCCATTATGACAATGTAAGGTAATATAGCCCTGTACATAGTTTTAACAGGTTGTGTCGGCTACCCTTTTTAAAAACATATAATTTGGCTGTCAGAGCGATTTTGGCATCAAAATGACTTATTCGTTTTCATTAACTGTATTATATATGGGTAGTTGTTGTTTTTATCAACTCTTCTGACTGTACAAATTGCCACCCGCATGATCAATAATGATCAAAGTCATTATAGGAAGGAAGAAAGAAAGAAAGAAAGGTAAATAGAACAATGGTAAAAGCGGTCCATAAAAAACCTAAAACGTCGAAAAATATTGGTTACAAAGTTCTACATACTAAACATTTGCCTTTAAAAGTGGATTTCTCCTGTTGAAACATCTAGTACAGCTAAGTAATCATTTTCTCATGAATTTTTGTAGCCAATGTTGGTCAATTTGAAAGAACGCAGTTCAACTGTCAAAACAAAGAATAGCGCTAATGTGGTGACTAATCATTCGTTCAGAAGAGAACAGTTTTAAACTACATTTCTTAAAGGAGCCTTTCTTAAACAAAACTTAAAACAAGACAGAGTAACTCTTGTCTAAAATATATTAAGACTTGATGTTTTTAATTGGTTTCATGTATTAGATAAAAGCATTTTGTTATAGTCCGACTTGTACCATCCTTAATCCTTGTATGCTTTCAAAGACGCATTGCAATATTTTATATCTAAAGTGATTTTTTTCCAGCTAAGAAATAAACGACGTATGATAGACATGTGTTTTTAATAACAATACGGTCAACTGCGAGATCATGTGCAAACTTTTTGGCATAAGCAATGTGTAACAATTTTATACTGATTAGATGATTGGCTGTAACAAACTGTCAAACTATCTTTATGGCTGTTTATGACGGTTTATCTAGTTTACTGAATATATTTCCAGGAGGACTCTTTCAGCACTATTTCTTTATTCGAACACAATTCAGTTAAATACTTAGTTTTTTGTGCATGCATCAATATACTTTAATGGAACCAAGCTGACAAAATAAAATTAACTTGCAGGTCTGTTTAGGATGATAATAGGTTTCAGTAGCACAATATAACAGCTTATCCAACTGATTTCTAAAACATGGACAAGCGACAGCCTCATTCCCAGATCGCAGCCCCCAGAAACAAAAAACAAAAGCAGCGTCTGTCTGTTTGTCTGTTTCTTTTGTTAGGTAGCAAGGTACACTTAGATGCGAAAATTTTGGTCACGGACGGTCTTACATGTAGCGAGTCGCAATATTGCACTTCCCCTATGAGCAAAATTTGGGTGGCTATTTTATAAATTGCGTGCATGTTTTGTGCTTTTAATTAATGGCAAGATCAGGATTCTCATACAAGAATAAAGAAAGTTATCAAAGCGAAAGGTTTACATCATCCATGAAAAATAGCGTGCCAAAATCATCAATTTTGCACCTTTTGAACAGTCTACAAGGATCCCGCTGCAAGAACACTGTCCAATTTTATTGCATTTCTTAATTTAATAGTCCTTACTGAACGTCAGGACATAAACGGAATGGGGGCCCATCCAGCTCGTTTTTTCGGAAAATAACGAAAATGTTCCTGAGTATCAATCAACAAGCACAGAACCCTTCCGTGAATTGAATTTTTCCGCGAAATGGTGTCTCATTGATCATACAAAGCTACCAGCAGTTAGTTTTCCAACTGACATCAGAATTTTACATGTATCGGCTGTATAAATTTTCTAAAGAATTAATAATCATTATCTCTCACCTTAATTTACAGACATCCAAAATCACGATGTTCTCTTTATAACAAATATTGACAGGGGCCAAAATTCGAAAGTGTACCCTGCTACCTTAAGATTTTTCAGTTAATGAACAAAAGAGGGTTTTACTTGTTCTGAACTTTTATATGTCTTTCGCCAATTCAACCAAATAAAAATGTTTTCAATAGCATGAAAAGAAGTCTGTATGAGAGACTCTTAACTTGCCCACCCCTAATGCACAAATTTAGCCAAAAGTTACAAATCGTCGCTACGAGACAAAGAACGTACAATACATTCGTTTTTAAACCATTTTCTGACATGATTTAACGTATTTTGTCATTAGGAATGATATAGGGCAATTCTGCACCATTTTGCGAAAATAAAATGTCTCCACCCCTTATTTTCTTATTTCATGGGGTCCCCACCGTCCGACCATCCCCCTGATTGACGAACTGCATAGCTGGTGGGCCAAGTATGCGCTGTGTGGGTTAATAACAATAAAAATGATGTTTTTACTGTACCAGAACCTTGTTACTGGAGCTAGAATCCAAAAAAATCGTATGCGTGTATATTGACTTTTATGCTTTTATGTGTCCTCACCGTAACATTTTTGAGCTGCTGTGCCGTCAGGTAGCGTTTTAAGTGCCCAGAAAGTTTAGAATATCGAAGAAGTGGTTCTAAACTATTTGAAACCGCACAAATTTAAGAGTTCTTTCAAAATTTAATTTTGGCAGATTTTCCTTAAGGTAGCAAGGTACACTTAGATGCGAAAATTTTGGTCACGGACGGTCTTACATGTAGCGAGTCGCAATATTGCACTTCCCCTATGAGCAAATTTGGGTGGCTATTTTATAAATTGCGTGCATGTTTTGTGCTTTTAATTAATGGCAAGATCAGGATTCTCATACAAGAATAAAGAAAGTTATCAAAGCGAAAGGTTTACATCCTCCATGAAAAACAGCGTGCCAAAATCATCAATTTTGCACCTTTTGAACAGTCTACAATGATCCCGCTGCAAGAACACTGTCCAATTTTATTGCATTTCTTAATTTAATAGTCCTTACTGAACGTCAGGACATAAACGGAATGGGGGCCCATCCAGCTCGTTTTTTCGGAAAATAACGAAAATGTTCCTGAGTATCAATCAACAAGCACAGAACCCTTCCGTGAATTGAATTTTTCCGCGAAATGGTGTCTCATTGATCATACAAAGCTACCAGCAGTTAGTTTTCCAACTGACATCAGAATTTTACATGTATCGGCTGTATAAATTTTCTAAAGAATTAATAATCATTATCTCTCACCTTAATTTACAGACATCCAAAATCACGATGTTCTCTTTATAACAAATATTGACAGGGGCCAAAATTCGAAAGTGTACCCTGCTACCTTAAGATTTTTCAGTTAATGAACAAAAGAGGGTTTTACTTGTTCTGAACTTTTATATGTCTTTCGCCAATTCAACCAAATAAAAATGTTTTCAATAGCATGAAAAGAAGTCTGTATGAGAGACTCTTAACTTGCCCACCCCTAATGCACAAATTTAGCCAAAAGTTACAAATCGTCGCTACGAGACAAAGAACGTACAATACATTCGTTTTACCATTTTCTGACATGATTTAACGTATTTTGTCATTAGGAATGATATAAGGGCAATTCTGCACCATTTTGCGAAAATAAAATGTCTCCACCCCTTATTTTCTTATTTCATGGGGTCCCCACCGTCCGACCATCCCCCTGATTGACGAACTGCATAGCTGGTGGGCCAAGTATGCGCTGTGTGGGTTAATAACAATAAAAATGATGTTTTTACTGTACCAGAACCTTGTTACTGGAGCTAGAATCCAAAAAAATCGTATGCGTGTATATTGACTTTTATGCTTTTATGTGTCCTCACCGTAACATTTTTGAGCTGCTGTGCCGTCAGGTAGCGTTTTAAGTGCCCAGAAAGTTTAGAATATCGAAGAAGTGGTTCTAAACTATTTGAAACCGCACAAATTTAAGAGTTCTTTCAAAATTTAATTTTGGCAGATTTTCCTTAAGGTAGCAAGGTACACTTAGATGCGAAAATTTTGGTCACGGACGGTCTTACATGTAGCGAGTCGCAATATTGCACTTCCCCTATGAGCAAATTTGGGTGGCTATTTTATAAATTGCGTGCATGTTTTGTGCTTTTAATTAATGGCAAGATCAGGATTCTCATACAAGAATAAAGAAAGTTATCAAAGCGAAAGGTTTACATCATCCATGAAAAATAGCGTGCCAAAATCATCAATTTTGCACCTTTAGAACAGTCTACAAGGATCCCGCTGCAAGAACACTGTCCAATTTTATTGCATTTCTTAATTTAATAGTCCTTACTGAACGTCAGGACATAAACGGAATGGGGGCCCATCCAGCTCGTTTTTTTCGGAAAATAACGAAAATGTTCCTGAGTATCAATCAACAAGCACAGAACCCTTCCGTGAATTGAATTTTTCCGCGAAATGGTGTCTCATTGATCATACAAAGCTACCAGCAGTTAGTTTTCCAACTGACATCAGAATTTTACATGTATCGGCTGTATAAATTTTCTAAAGAATTAATAATCATTATCTCTCACCTTAATTTACAGACATCCAAAATCACGATGTTCTCTTTATAACAAATATTGACGGGGGCCAAAATTCGAAAGTGTACCCTGCTACCTTAGGTTTAGAGACACATCGACACAATTTAAGAAATTATATAAGAATAAAATCTAAAAGAAGATCCTTTGGAAACAAAGAATGCAACCAAGTAAAATAACAGTAGACTCCGTTTTACTGAGTCTGTTTACGAGACTTAATGGAAAGTGCAACACCTCTAACACTCCGCTTGGCACTGGTTTAAGTGGTATTCTGTTACATATATATTGAATGGACTCCATGGTTCCAAAGGGCCAGATAATATAACAACATTGAATCAAAGTATGGGGTGGCTTTTGTTGTTGCGCCAATTAATAAAATCTGTCAGAAGATCATTTTGAAGCGTAATAGGGTTGAGTATAATAGCGCACTTATACCTCCTTGCTATTGAGCTAGCTTTTATAGCGAGGTGGTAGAGTGTCAGCCTTAGGTGTGAGAGGTCCCGGGTTCGATTCCCGATCAGGACTGAAGTATTTTTAATCTATTACATTTGCACTTATACTTCCTTGTTATTGAGCTAGCTTTTATAGCGACGTGATTGAGTGTCCGCTTTAGGTGTGAGAGGTCCTGGGTTCGATTCTCGATCAGGGCTGAAGTAATTTCAGTCTGTTGCAGACGTATAGAATGCAACCAAGCAAAAGAATAGCAGCCTCGGTTTGACCGAGTCTTTTCATGAGGTGTAATGGAACGCATCTCATGTCCCTAACACCGGCTTAAGGTATTAGATCACTAATAGTAATGTTTACAAAATGGCCTTTGCTTGGTATATTCTGAAAGGTAACCGTGTTTTGCATTATTTTGCAATTTTTAAACAACTTTTACCGTGCCGTTATCTATAAATTTTGTATAACTTATGGTATCTCCTCAAGCTCAAGTAGAGACAAATTTCAAAGTGATAGCCACTATCCAAAACGTTTGCAGAGAACTCATTTTACCATTAATTTTAATAAAAGAAACATCAAACTATTGGTAAACAATTATAAAACACAAAATAAAAATGTCAATATCATTTTTTTCTATGGTGCCTCAAGTAAACGGATTTAATGAGACAGAATTCATACTTCAACATTGAAAAAATGAGGTCGAATGCTGTGTTTCTGTTTTTAATTTTGCTTACTCCATTTAAAAATAACCTTAGGGCAGACGTAAAACCTACCTAAATTTCTTCCACGATATATAATCTAAGAGTGAAAGCAAAATAAGAGAACTTTCACCGCGTGTAACTCAATATTTTTAAAGATGTGCAACTCTACCCGTTCTGTTTAAGTAGTAAATTCACGTTGGACACCAAGAAATCGCTTATAAGATTCATCTTTTTCCATTTTTGTACAAGAAATCAATTGTAAGTCTTGAAAGAAGTAAAAACTTACTAGAAAAAAGGAAAATAAGGGGAAACAAGAAATATCTTTAAAAATGATGGTCGGCGAATTGTAATAAGGAAAGAAGTCTATGAATTTTTCATCTAACATTCATCTTTCATCTAACATTTTTCAAATTGCAAAACTAAACACCGCACTTTAACAATTTAAATGGTTCTATTTTAATTTTTCGCAAAGGTTTCGTAGGGTTGCAATTTTGTTTCGTTTATCCTTAGACGAATAATTACAGCAGTAGTTTGATGAAGATTCATGAAGCGAGGTCATTAAACGTGTTTATATTTTTAGCTAAATTGGTCCCTATCCCCACTTGTTACAAAATAGCAGGAGACCTTACGATATTGTTACACATCGAGTTTGATAAAAATCCATTACATTTTAGTGGTTTATGCGAAGAAAGGCATATCTACTTTTAGCTATAGTGGTCCCTAATAGGGCCCAAGTTCCTATATGAATAAATTTGGAAGAGGACCTTATAATGATGCTCCAGACCAAGTATGACAAAGATCCACTAAGCTGTTCATGAGACGCTGTATAAAGGCATTTCTAGTTTTAGCTCTAGCAGCCCCTAAAAGGGGTCAAATGTCCCAGCTGAACAAAGTTGGCTGCGGGCCTAATAAAGATGCTACAAATCAAGTTTGATTAGAATACATGAGAAAAAAAATCAATTAAAGGATTTTTTTTTATTTATTATTTTTATTTATTTCTAAAATAGGCCAACTGATCCCGCTTTAACAAATGCATATTCGCTATTCATGAATCTTTGGACAATGACGTCACACCTATAAAAAAGTGAAGGTCAAGCAAAACATACAATTGTAATTATTTCAATATTTTTGTTTCCTAAGGAAAGTTTGACCGTAGTTCATATCACATAGATAAACTGTATGCAGCGTACCTTCATTTCAGTGTAATGAGATTCAGTCATTATATAGCATATATATAATAAACAGATTTCAACTGAGTTCAATATTTGCATACCATACTAAAGAAAAATATTCATATATAATAAATCAGTTAAATAATTTATAACAAATATAAAAAGCAAACAAGTACTCCTTTTAATATGCAATCTGAATAAGTCACAAAAGCAAGAAACCTTTTCATATACAGACGACAACTGTAACAAGGAAAATCTTTTAAAAAGCCCTTCTCTACATAAAAGACTCTTATCACACCCTTATTCATGTGATACGCAGACCGTATTCAGCTCTTTCTTTAATTTGACATATGTTGGTATTTGAACAGGTTTTTATCATATTTATTAAACTTACTTATCATTTTGAGATATATCAATATTCTTGCTAAATATACTGAGCCAAAGTTAGCTTTAAAACTGTGAACAGCGTCGTTTAGGATAAACGCTTTGTCTACATTTCACTCAGCGTAGCACAATCAACAGAGTGAAAGAAATTGACACTCTCGTCCAATCAGGCAGAGTGTTACATAAATCTTCCATTTTGATAAATTATCTATAATGCGTTATCAAGTAGTTTGATTTGCAAACTGAAGTCACGTGGCATAGGAAGCGAAAACGAATTTAGACGGCGTTCGCCGAAAAAATTTGGTCCCAGTAGGGCTTGAACCTACGCCCCCATAAGAATTGCAGTAAAAGTAGGTGTATGGTAGGAATTGAATACTCTTCAAAAAGGAGGTTCTGTATTAGTGATCTAATACCTTAAGCGGAATTCTATTGAATAGATTACACGGCCTCCATGATCCCAAAGGAACAGAAAATATAACAGCACTGAAACCAAGTACGGAGAGTCATCAGCAAAATCGATTTTTTTTTGCAAAAAAATGATATACTGCAAAAGCAAAAAATTTCGCGAGGGTTTAATTTTCGCTATATTTGCGAACATTAATCCTCGCGTAAATATTAACCATTTGTGTAATGCAAATCAAGACACTATACAACACTTCAGAGTTAAATGCCATAGATATTTTGGAAATTCAATCTTTTAGAAACCCGCATGCCAGCTGCTTGCAATAAGTTACAGTCAGTGGCCGAAGTGTCGAGGAAATTGATGTGATATGATAGACCATGAAAAATGAACCACTAACGACTTCTGTTGCTTTTATTTTACAAAACAAGGTAAACATAACTGACGAAATAAGCACACAGACTCCGATAGTTTGATTTAGTAACAAAAGTATGGCAAAATGACAGAAAATCTATCGATACAATTTTAAAACACAAATGTATAAGAATTTACCAAGCGAGCAGTTCGAAATTTCCATAACAATATTTAGACAATTGATACATTATAAATATTGATGCCATATAATCATTGATGCTTTTCTTATAATTTCAGAAATGAGATGTGTTTAAGGCGACCAAAAATAATAACAATATGAGAGTAATTATATAATGAATTGCATAAAATGGCAAACCAACATACACAGATGAATCATACATATTTATGAAAAATCACAAAAATACGCTAAAAATTGTATGATTTACAAACTAGCGAAAAGCTATGAGGGAAGAAAATGACCGTTGAAAATAGCGATCGTTGTCTGCTCTATCGAAAAAGAGATATTTATATGATATTTAACTATTTTCCAGTAAAAAAAGGGTCAAAATTTACACTTCTTTATTCTGATTCGTTTTCTAAAAACACAACTTTTATGCGTATTTTTATAACTTAAGGGGACGCATATTGCTACATTCACAGTTCATACAGCAATGAGGAAGGGGTGCATATTCAACAAATCGATGGTGGGAAAATAAAAAACATATTCCTAAACTGATATAATACTGATGGACACCTGTAATATTCAGTATTTTGTGGATAAGGATGTGGTACTATGAATGTAATAGGAAAACAGAGGTGTTTGTGAAAGTACATTCAACACAAAATATTAAGCTTTTGTATAAGGAAAAAACAGGTTTTTTACAATAACAGTGTTCCAAATAATGTTGAAGGGATGAGATTTTCTTTCTAACACAACCAGGTTTGCTTAAACATGTAAAAATTTAACGCATGTCAGTTCATTCTCGGGATGGACGCCATATTTCTCATGATAAAAAATGCAAACAAAAAAATCAGTGTGGGATTAGCATTGCAAGGGCATAACATGACATTCTACACAATGATACCTGAGAACAGATATCTAAGATGCTACACAGGTCAGGCGGGTTAAATGCATAATGTCGATCACTTGAAATTCATCTTGAAAAGGTGGTTAATTTTAGTTTGTTTACATGGTTTTTAATTTTCCCACGACTTCTCGGCGATTCACTGCAAATGTATTACTGCGCCGGACGAAAGGTAACTCTAATAAACAACGGGAGACAACTTAGGTGTCAGCACGTGTACGATTTTTAAAAAAAAAACATGTCGATGATTATAATTTCTTATCAAATAATGAATCCTATTCAGATATTTGTCTTTAATTTGAAAATTATTAATTTCTGTGGACATTTTGTCAAAAAATATTACCTACAGTGGACTACTTTGCGCATCAAACTGGTTTCCGCTTCAGTTGTGAGGCACTTCCGTTATACTTTTGACAACAATAACAAAACACAAAATGAATCAATAAAGTCACTTATAAACCGACTGCTACTTAAATCAGTGTACGTAAAGTTGTTGTTACAACATTATACATGTTCGTTACGTTATGAGATAAAGTTTATCTTGAACTGCATAATCCATTAACTACGTTTACATGATATGCATTTACAACTTATTTGACCCCATTTTTTTACGTGAATGACAGCATTCTCGTGCAACTCGTGCAAACAGTGTTATGAAAAGTATGGTGGAGAATTCAAGGACAAATTATAAATGACATTAAAATGGGGATAACTGTATATTCGTCCAGTTTTGATCATTGACATTCCTGCTGTGTATTAGTAACTTTTGTGAACAAGATTAGAATGTTGCTTTTGCACATATACACATTGATTGGACCTCTCAACCAAATTTCATACCTTATTTTAGGGATTTTTAAGACAGTACATTTTCAAAAGTTTGTTGAATGTGTTTTGATATTTAAGTGCATTGCAGTTCATGAATACCAAGTTAAAAATTAATAATGGCAACATTTCTAGGCCTTATTGTAAGCCACTAGACTTCTGTAATGATAAATGTTTAATGTTTTAAGGGGAATATACTCTTTTAGTTTTGTAATGTGGCATTCCTTGACCACCGTATCTTTTCTTATGCACTACTTTGTAAACAAACTAAATAATGTGTTTTAGCTCACATATGTAAAATGAAAAGCAAGACAGTGAACTTATTTCACATTCTTTCTTTAAATTAGAATCTGTAGGACATTGATAAATGTTTGGACAAAGTGAAGCACTATTATTTTCGCACCAAAAAGTCTTAATTGTTGACTTTGAATGTACACAAGAAGTCTTATGTAATTCAACAATAACTTTCTTGTTTCAGTTTTTCTCATTTTTATTTTAGTGAGCAATCCTTTGTGTACTTATAACAGTTGAAACAGTATTCATTTCATTTACCAAAACCTTGTACTTTTTTGCAGGTAAATTTTATAATACCCCACCCACTTTTTTCTAATTTCAAAGTATGCCTCCCCTTAAAATTGGATGTGGCAGTAAAATGAATAAAATTATATATATTTCCATAATTCCAATTTTTTAGATATTGACTAAATGACGGGTCCTCTATTTTGTTCGGTGCATATAAAGAAGCAGTATACAAAGTCATACAAATAAAAAAAAAGGAATGCAAAGAAATCATATATTTGTAATATTTTGTTAAAGGGGAATATTCAACATTTGACAATATATATATTTAGAAAGAGTTTAATGAAAAATATATTCTAGGTTACATTCTACCAATTCAGTTCCTTATTTATTTCATATAAACAATAAAATATTCAGACCTCATTTTCAGAGCATTTCAATTATATGAAAACCATATACGGTCATTTAGTATGACATGTCTTCTTATCAAAAATAGAAAATTATTGACATGTTATGTTATATATTAGAAAAATAATCTTTTCTGATAAACTTCACTTTCTAAAAATGCTCCCATGAAAATAGCCGTTTAGCAATAACGCGTATGAAGACATTTTCTCAAAGAATAAAACTTATTCCTGGCAATTCACAATGAAAATAGATCTTTTCTCAATAATATAAGCAATAAAACTAAGACAAACATGTAACTGTCACATCCTCATATGACTCATTATACCAGATTTCATCTACAGCATGGAACTATTTTGGACTACTTCACTTGTAACACTGAGTAGTCGCTTCCTGTTTGGTGTAATCAGTCCTAAACTGGCGAATAAATATGAAAATCGGACAACAAACAAAAAAGACATGGCAATTTATATATCATCAATTAATGAAACGGCAGCCATTTTTGGCACATTGACGTCATCTTTCTTTCCTTATAAGGCATTACCAAATATGGTATTTATGGCAATTATAAATAATACAATTAAACATGGAGCTTAAATTTAAAGTATAAACTTTCACACACATACTAGGATTCATATTATATTATGGCTAACAAAATATGATTCTCTTAGTTGTCATTCACTGATTTTCCATATATGGCAATGTTATCCGATTTTGACACTTTTTTTTCGTCAGTGTTAATATTTCACCTAGTTCTTTCTTATAATAAATGTTGTCAAATGTTGCATATTCCGAATACGAGTACGACAGTCATATAGGTATAATTTGAATATTGAATTTAAATTATTTTTCATAATAAAATGTATGCATTTTTTTTCATTAAATCAATAGTTAGCAAACATTTATTTTTCACTGTATATTTTATATAGAGTACGCTTCGTCCTAGAAACTGGTATGCTTCTTTGGAAGCATAGAATGCAACCAACCAAAATAAAACGGACTCGGTTTGATTGAGTTTGTTCATGAGAGGTCATGGAAAGTGTAACACTCCTCACGCCCCATAGCACATGTTTAAGCGGAACTCTATTACTCAGGTATGGGTCCCATGATCCCAAAGTACCAGAAAATATAACAACACTGAATACAAGTACTGGGAGACTTACAACCGCCACACTGAACTTAAAGATTGCTGTGGTGATAGTTAATAAAGATTAACAACGTTCCAAATCATTACGGACAACTGCACAAACGAGAAGGGTACGTAGAGACGTTCCATATTTTTCTATCTATCTATCTTCCGATTATGTCAAACACCTCACGGGGACGTAGACATTTGGCGCGTCAAACCACAAAGAATATTAAAAGATTGAAGTGTTAAATGACAGTTAAAAGCAAAGAAAATAGCCTAGTTGGTTAGTCAAACCACAAAGAACATTAAAAGATTGAAGTGTAAAATGACAGTTAAAAGCAAGGAAAAGCAGCTTGGCTGGGTAAAAGCATAAAAGCAGCTTATAATCATGCAATTTAGGCTGAGACATGGTCAATGCAGCGCAAATGGCTGCATTGAACTGCTCGGGGGTTGGGAGGTGGGCAACAGCAGGAGGGAAATAATTCCATTTATAGACTGATCTGGGGAAGACGGAATACTTGAAGTAATCTGTGTTTCGTGTGAATATCTTGTAACTAACGGAATGGAGGTGACGTGTTTGACGGGTGAGGGGAACTAAGTAGCCTACTTTGGGGATGGCGACTAGTTCATGGGGGATTTTATAAATAAGGGAAAGTCTATTATCATACGTTGGAGATATTGACGCAATTGTAGCAAGTCTGTGACACTGGAGGTTTGACGGTAGTCAGCCTTAATCTAACGAGCTGCCCGTCTCTGGCCATCTTCTATCTAGTATATGAGTGTTTAGGTATAGGGTGACCATTATGGCGTACCATTTGAATCCAAAGCATACAGATACCACTAGTATTAATAAAATTGTACCCGCGGGTATAATTCTATATAGTGTGTACACATTCTACTCATTTTTATACCCGCAGGTACAATTTTTATACCTGCAGGTATAATTTTGTACCTACAGGTATAATTTTTATACCTGCAGGTATAATTTTTATACCCGCAGGTATAAAATTATATCTGCAGGTACAATTTTTATCTTGCAGGTATAAAAATTGTACCCGGTACTATATACATCCACGGAGTCCTACTCGAATCAGTCACCTCTTCCAAAATACTTTGACGTGGATATATCAAATAATCTGTCGTGGGATGCATCAAGGTCAAATCTGAACCCCTTAAGTTCATGGCTTACCGAACCTCTTAAGTTCATGGGTTACCAGGCACTTCCTAGACCTCAGCTGGTATATGGCTCTGAAGTATGGTCTATGGCGTACCGTTTGGGTCAAAATTTCCCAGATACCACGAGTAGTAAAAAAAATTATACCTGCATGTATAAATTGGAAATGTACCTGCGGGTATAATTTTTGTGCTTTGTGTTTGGAGATCTACAAATTATTTTTACAATATTCAGTAGGACTTCCTCGTGGCTGACCTTATCGAAAGCCTTACTGAAGTGAAATCTGAGTATGAGATCTACTTGTTTCTTATCATAGACTGAAGTAATCAGGTTAATTACAAACAATACTAGTTGAATGACACTGTGGCTGGTGAAATGTTTTCTTACTGAGGAGGAAACAATGTGTTCCTGTACTTTGCACAGAAAACATATTAGAGAAATAGGCCTATAGTTGGCGGGTTTTATTTTCACCTTTTTCGTAAACGGACAACTTTTGCTGACTTCCTCTGGGAAGGTAGCGATCCTTAATCTATGGATTTCTGGAATAAAACCTCAAGAATTGAGGCAAGTTCTTTAGATAAAGATTAAAGTATGATGGGTTTTAATTGATCAGGACCACTAGCCTCATGGGGGTTGAGAAGTTTCTCTATCCCATTTGAGCTAAATTGATATCTGGCAGGTAAGCGATGAAACTACCATTTTGATTAACAGACCTGTCTTGCAGTTTCATTTTACAGAGTGAAGCAAACAAAACAAAGACAAATATCAAACAGGGAATGCCACGTACCAAAATTGCAGCCTCCCCAAAACGAAACCTACAGCACGCAGACGTGCACACCACAAACACACACACATACACGTGCACACACACAAAGCCAACACACGAGGACAAAACGAACAAACAAAGGAACACACACACATACACGCGCACACACACAAAGCCTACACAAGAGGACAAAACGAACAAACAAAGGAACACAGTGGGGCACCGCCTTGGAACGGTCAGTGGCAAAAACACCACTGGGGAGCTTAAACCGGTTTACTACTGTTTGCAGATCAAATTGCCCCTTCAACATTTTTGAAATCGATAGAGTTGCACGTTTACGTCACAAAAACGGTGAAACTGAAGCTATTTTTGCAGTAATCCTGACAGGTTAACCCCGCCTCATCCACAATAAAATATTCATTCACCTTGTCGTGAAACTTTTTTTCTTTATCTTGACGTCACACAAAGCGCGCGCTCTGACTCTATCTTTGAAGTATCGTACTTGCATACATTGTAAAGTGCAATAATTAAGGTGATATTAGATATGTTGTTTTAAAAGTAGAATATAGAATATTTCAACTACGTTCAAATGAAAACAGCGTTTTTTGTTTGTTATGACAATTATTATCGACGAAATTTCCAACCACGCAAGGTATAGCCTACAAGGTTTTATAGAAAGCTAACACTGAACCTTCAAGCTGCGCAACACTTGTCTAATTGTCATATGCATAAAAACTGGTTTATTTGATATTCAAACGTTTGCAGTCTTCCGTAGCTTAACTATCGCAAATCTAACTCCATTATATATCTTCTTTTTTTATTTTATTTTTTGGTTGGGTTTACGTGAATACATGTGAATTTATCTACTATTTATTTGAAGTCGTTTAAACACTATTTCAGTTATTTACATACAGGCAATTGATAAGCCTTGTCTTCGGATGTCCGCGTTTATGGAAAGAACCAGTTATGGACTCACATAAGTCAAAATAATTCGACGTTTAGTTTGTTTTATATTTTTGACGGCCACTCTAAAAGGACCAAAATAATTGAGGATAAATCACAGTACACCGTCATGTAAAGTTGTTTTATCGCTTGCACATATGTAGACTATAACGTTAATCGTGTTAAGGGGAATTATGATATTTTTACATAAATTAATGAGATAATGAATCGCCCTTTTGATTAGACTAAATAATGAGACCTCGGGTAGACCGATTTTACATTTTGATATTTTACGTTGTCTACATAAAGGGGATATCGACCAATCAAAAAATATAACGATATTCAACTCTTGAGTACAATTACTTGGACTACCTTTAGATACATGTATGTTTTATTTGAATTTATCTCATATTCGCAACAAAATCAGCATTTAAACCCAAATCTAGTGATGACAATTTCTTTCAAGTGGAGAAAATAACTCGTAACTGTTCCCTAGGATCGCGTAAAATTAGTTAGACTAAGACTCACATATTTCGTAAGAAACTGCCGACTTTTTTCAACTAAAGAGGCATGGTCGGTTCCGGAAATCTAACTTATGTCCTTCAATCAATGATGAGCGAATCCAACAACTCGAGTCAGTCGCGTTTTATAATTATTGTGAAAACAACTAAACACGAGATACATTTATTTAAAAGAAAAGTCTGCAGCAAAAGGTACTGAAATTTAGGCAGAAAAGGCCTGTAATGTATAAGAGGGTGTCTTTTGTTCACATCCACGCTACCTAAATGTAGTGTACATTGTGGCAAAATTTTAAATGAAGATTAGATCTAGAACATCTGTTATATTCTTAAATAGCATTTCTCGGTCATGCAGCCAATGTAAACAAGTTCATTTTACTCGTATCGGAAAGGCGGAGTTACCTGTATAGACGAGATCCAAAAATAGCTTCAGCATCGTTGCTTTTGTGACGTAAAGGTAAAAGTCTATCGATTTAAGAAAAGGCGAAAGAGCAATTTGATCTGCAAACAGTAGTATGGTGCGCACCCAACCTCACTCTTACCCCCACCATGTTCCAAAGACACGGGACAATGTACACGGAACGCTACACGACACTCCGTAAGAGCACCCAGTACGAATGTCGCAAAGCCTACAACAATTATGTCCGGGATATTGTAACCGAAGACCGGAACCCAAAGAAGCTATACACCTTCATCAAGGGCAAGCGGTGCGACAGCAGCGGAGTATCATCTTTGAAGAGCGACGGCATTGCTCACAGTGATCCAAAGGTCAAAGCGTCTCTATTGAACAAACAGTTCAGTAGTGTCTTCACAAAGGAGGATACCAAAGAATTCCCAACCATGTCGGGCGACCCATTCCCAGCAATCCACCACTTCTGTGTTGACCAACAAGGGGTTCAGAAACTACTGCAATCACTCGGACTTCATAAAGCAGCAGGACCAGACGCCATACCTACGCGTTTCCTGAAGGAAATGGTCAAAGACATAGCACCAGCAATCACACTAGTGTTCCAGGCATCACTGCAACAGGGAAAAGTACCAGAAGATTGGAAGAAGGCCCATGTGACCCCATCTTCAAGAAAGGTGACAGAAGCCTCCCGGTAAACTACAGGCCGATCTCCCTAACCTCTGTATGTTGTAAGATGCTTGAACATATAATCGACAGCCAGATCATGACACACCTCGACTCACACAAGATCCTGTCAGAGCAACAACACGGCTTCCGCAAGAAGAGGTCCTGTGAATCCCAGCTCATACTTACCATTCAAGATCTCACAGCTGGACTAGATGCTAGTGACCAGATAGATGCAATCCTACTTGACTTCAGCAAAGCCTTTGACAAGGTCCCTTACGAAAGACTGCTGATTAAGCTGAGACACTACGGCATCAGGGGTACAGTAGTTGACTGGATTCAGAGCTTCTTAAGTGACAGGAGTCAGCAGGTACTTGTTGAAGGGCATATGTCAGAATCCGCCCCAGTCACCTCAGGCGTGCCACAAGGATAAGTCCTTGGCCCTGTACTCTTCTTGATGTATATCAATGACCTCCCTAACAGAGTGAGTTCCACTTCTCGTATCTTTGCTGACGACACCCTCCTCTATAGACTAATCAGGTCTACCGAAGACTCTGCCAAGCTGCAGGAAGACCTTGATAGACTACAACAGTGGGAACAGGACTGGTTGATGTTTTTCAACCCTTCTAAATGCGAGGTCCTCCACATTACCAAGAAGAGAAACCCAGTAAAGTCCTCATACAGAATCCATGGACACAATCTCGCCACGGCCAAGACAGGCAGATATCTCGGGGTGACCCTTGCAGATGACCTATCATGGAAACCACACATTGACGCCACCACCAAGAAGGCAAACAACAGCTTGGCATTCCTCAGGAGGAACTTATCCAGCTGTCCACCAGAGACCAAAGAACAAGCTTACAAGTCCTTGGTAAGACCAACTCTGGAGTATGCGTCGTCAGTGTGGGACCCCTGCACACAGGTTTGCGTCCAGCAACTAGAGGCAGACCAACGCAGAGCGGCAAGATTCGTCACAGGTGATTATCGCACGACAAGCAGCACCTCCCAGATGATTTTGGACTTAGGTTGGCAGTCCCTCCAACAACGTAGGGCCCATGCAAAACTAGCCATGATGTACCGCGTCATCCACTGCCTCGTAGACATCCCTGCATCCTCGTTCCTCCGCACCGCAACTGTTGCGACGAGAGGCCACACGGTGGGCTACATCATCCCATACTGCAGAACAGACTACCTTCGTCACTCTTTCTTCCCATCCACTACACGCCTGTGGAACCAGCTACCAATGCACATCGCCACAGCACCCAGTCTGGAGGCATTCAAGGGAGGGTTGGCGCACATGTAAATAACACTGAATATGTACAAAGTTTTATTGTTTTTTTTTTTTAATCTGCACCTTTTGCGCCTCACCACGACCTTGTACAGTCACATGGTACGACAATGCTCCAGAGAGGGTAATGTACAAAAACGGAAGAAGAAGAAGAAGAAGAAGAAATAAAAGTAATCCCCTCCAGGTGAATCTCTAACACACGTAATGGAAACAAAAAGGCATGGCATGTAAAACACAAAAATGCTCATGTATAAAAATATAAAAAGCAAACCTTTAGAACCAAAAACGTATGTACTCAATGCCTTTTCAGAAGACAGAGCAACAAGAGAAACACCCTTAAGGGCCCGACGAAACAGGCCAGAAGACAAATATCAAAACAGTTCAGTCCTGGTAGGATTTAAAAACTGCTTATCATAGAGTCCTCCCCCTATTCCGTCAGACACAATCAAAGAGGGAAGCGTAGTGTCCAACTGTAAACGGGTTGAACACTAAACATGCGGTATGTCTCAAAACAGTTGGGTCGTAACCTCTTTTAATAAAACGTTTTATAATTTTACCAAATACATTTGGAAAATTGCCATAACCCAAGATTTTACGAAGTTTGTAAACCACATCCCCATAAAAAACGGGTTTAGAAATACCTTCTCGCAGAAGTGTCTTTAAATTACTATTGAATTTTAAAACTAAATCAGAATTACGATAGTAAAATTTAGCAAGTCTCAGGGAAGATGAAAATGCTTGTTCAGTACTGTGGTCTTGGCGTTTTCCTCATGATGGAGCTTCTTGTCACACTTTAGGGGTGGCATGTAAGAAAAGTCTTCTTTAGAAAGTTTAATTAATGAGTATAGTTATTTGGTCTACTTCGAAGGTTGGCATCAGTACTATGTAGATTTAGGATGTCTTCCAGATATTCGTGATAAGCCTCTTTGATCTTTTTCTGTACTAAGTGTTTCAGGTCTAGGAACTTCTCTTCCGATCAGAAGACTTGTTTGACTTCCTGGCTATTTCAAAGGCCATATTACGTCTTCTGATCATTCTCTTAACGCTCTGAATGACCCAGAGAAGATGATCCCTTACTAATGACTCTTTGGATGGAATCCATTTTTCTGTTAGGCCATTTAGAACTTGCGAAAAAAAAACTTTCCCATAACTCTTCCGTGTTTAGTGCGGAATATTTTCCTTCAGACATTATAACCTGGTGATAGTCGTTTAGTGACTGTTTTATGGCCTGCCAATTAGCTTTCTTGTACAGTGGAATCTTACTAGGCTTTTGGTAACAGATCCTTGCAGATGTATTAATTATAATTTTAACTATGTTATGATCACTGATGTCTGGTAGGATATTGATCTGATTTACAAAAGAAAGATTAATTGTGAGAAATAGGTCCAGGATATTACTCTCACGGGTTGGAAGATTAACTATTGGGGTAAGATTTATCCTAACTTAAGCCACCTAGAGCTGAGTCTGCTATTATATTGCTTGGTAGCGGTCTTCCAAAGAATTTTTTCACAATTTTTTTGCCCGATATTTAAGCTACAAATGCATATTCTAGTTCTGTAAAATCTTTTCTCCTTCCATTATAACAATCCGATAAAAGTGATCGTTTACTTCCACAAACGCGTTACAAGAGGTATGTAAGAACACTCATCAAATTCCACACTGCAATAACGACTATATACCGCAAAGAATCCTACTTCCCAAGGACGATCAGGGAGTGGAATGGGCTGCCTACGGACATAGTGTCAGTTGGGACCCTAGAAACCTTCAAGTTTGAGCTGTCCAAACACTTTGCCTAATCTCTGTAAGGTATTATTGTTTTTAACATTCCTCTGTATAAAGTATACCTTTTAACTCTGAACTATTTCTGCGCATACTCCCCAGACGTCAGGATAATCAATATGTTGATTGCGGGCGCAAACTGGCAGAAGCAGAAGCAGTAGCAGAATCAATAAACAAGATATATATACATTACGCCCAAGCCTCATTACGCCTCATTTTTGCATCATTACATTACTTTATTATAAGGCCCCCTGTTGTGAAACTTTGATTATGCTACAAAATAAAATTAAAATAAAAATCAAGCAGACTCTTTTACGCATTTTGATTGGCTGAAAATAGTGGCACATTTGAAAGAACATAGAAGATATCCTCCTTGTTTTTGCAATTATTCTGTTAAATATCTGTAATTGTGACTGTCACGAGAAGTGTCAGTCGTATAAATAGAACATTTCATTATCTGAGTAAGTTTCAATGCTACCGAAAATGAGACAATCTTCTATAGATCTGGCATACACCATGGGCCGATATCCCCACTTGCACAAAATCATGGTCTGTAAGGTCCGGTCTATAAACATGATAAACTACAGGCAGTGACAAGTCCAAAATTTGTATGTGTAGTTTTCAGTTAATAACCTTTACTGATGTAAATAAAAGAAACATTAAATATGACATTTATTTATTTAGATCAGAAAGTGCATGCAGGGGTGTAAAATTCCACTCGCCCGCTCACATTAATCTGGAGAGTTAAAGTCTGGATAGGACGAGTTGACCTCGCTGTATACTGGACCGGGCGAGTGGTTTTTACATCGTAACTTTACCAATTTCAGAAATTACATCGCGAAAAATTACCTGGATAGACAGGAATTTACCCACAAATCGTAAAGATATCAAAACGTCATGCTGGTAATTTTCCATTCCACGAGCACGTGCAACCTATCGTAATATCTAGTTTACATCACTGTTACTTTCGTTTAATGACACACAAAAAATGCGCGTAGTGCATTCATTTTTTAATATAATCGCTTCAGATTTTCAACACCTCTTGAGAAGTAATACCAGTGTTCGAAATTTGCGGTAGTCCGACAGCCCTTGGCTACCAAATTTCAGCTCGGGCTACCTATTTTCCGCAGGTACAAGCCCGACCAGGCTACCGAATTTTCCCAATTTGTTTAAAAAATCATGCTAATTAAACGAGTACTGCGTCCAGACTGAGAAACGTTTATGGAATAATTGTTGGTTTTGCACTCTCACTTATTGACAATCAAACACAGTGTCAAAGACATAACCACAGCGCTAATTGGCTGAATACAATCATCTCTAGCGTAACGGATAATTTGATTAGCTTTCATACTTCTCGCGAAATCTCACAAGTACCTGCAGTAGGCGGAGCTTAAATTATGCTATCAGTGTATGTGTAAATGTGTATTCAGCACTCGTTATTAAATCTTGCAAATTGTCAACAGTCCTAGTTGCAGTAATTGGCAAGTGCGGATCCTACAAAATCGGGCGTAACAGTTTAGATTTTGTTTTGGCAAGGAGTGTCATGTCCGATGCTTTTGGACTCTGACGATGCTGATCTGGACTGGAGTATTTAGAGTTAAAATTTTTCAAAAACATGGCAAACATGTATTGTATGTCTTTTCTTCAAACATGCATAGAGATGTCTGTATTTTAACAAAATGTTATATGGTGCAAAAAATATGTATTTTAAGGTATTAAAGTTCGGGCTAGTGAAATTGGTGTCGGGCTTGGAAAACTTCCAATCTGGTAGCCCGAACGGGCTAGTGGATTCAAATCTGAATTTCGTACACTGTAATACAGTTTGAATTCTATAACAATTTTAATAAGATATCGACAGAAATGTAGGCGAAATTCTGTAAAAACGATCGAATTTTCATAAAATTATTTGTAAAATTTCCAATGGCGAGATCTTAATTATTCATTTCTTTCTAAAAGTAAATGAATGATACATACTATATGGTCATAAAATTCAGACTTTTGACCAGAAAGTACAAAAAGACAGAATTAAAAAATCTTAAATAATGAAAAAGCGGCAGCAATTTAAATACATGGAGTAAAACGATTTTTGGCAAACAGATATCTGTTAGTGCGGCAGAATAGGTTACGTGACTTCGTGAACGTAATGTGGTTTTAAAATAAAGCAGTATGATGTCATTGCGGTTTTTAATAAGTTTTAAACGAACCTTTATACATGTATTTTTGACACAACAGATATTCTTCTCAGACAATTACGTAAATTTCTTGGGGGCAAATAGGTCACAGAGGTAGGATACTGTGAAATCATTTAATTTCGTCGGCACGAAATTTCGTGGTTTTGACCAAAACGGCTGTTTCGTGGGGACGTAAATTCGTGGATTTTCAATTTTTGAAAAAAAAAAATCCAAAAAATCTTTATTTTCACAGGAATAAATCTACCAGTACTTTTGTCCTTACATGTGAAACCTACATGTGTCAAACAGCGCTACTATGGTTACCGAATTTGCAATCAACGCCGCGGGAGATTAGCGAGTGATCATGTGTCAATTAACGACTGCGTTATCTATAATAATACGACCCCTAATTTGCAATTTTTTTAAAAACTGAAATATTCAATAAGAAAAGTCGGCGCCAATTAAAAAGTGTCAAAACGTAGCACCTTGCAAAATTAGCATTCATAATTGAAACAAATAAAGTTGATCATTTGATCGTGTTAAAAACAAGAACTAATTATTGTACTGCAAATTAAAACACACTATTATACTTTTAAATAGTGCTTGTATAACCATAATAATTCTTACATTAACTATTATAAACTGGTCCGACATTTGTTCAAAATGAATGCGCGTCTGCTGTTGAACTTGTGCATGTGTTATTTTCTGCCGAGAAATGTGAATTAGGTATTAATGCATCGGATACGAATCGTACAATTAATTTGTAATATTCAATAGTTCCAAAGTCATAGTATTTTACTACATGTCAGTAAAAATAAAGGCTAGTGTATAAACATTGCATAGCGGGGCCGAAATAATCATATAACAGCCGTATTATAGTGCAGGTGGCACGTGACGCTACGTCAAACTTCTATACTTAGTATCTACTTTCACTTTGACAAACTTGTCATAAACAAATCACGGATGCATTTCTAAATGAAATAGTCGGTTTTGTTTCCACGCATACTTATGTTTATCGTTGATGGAGTCTCCATAAACTACACGAAAGCTGCAGGTTAGTACTGTCGCATGCATGCAACTACGGATCAGATCGAACGGCTATAGTGTCTTTTTTGGCGACTTTGCGTACAATTAAAAATTATCTGGGCATAATTTGTTCGTTGGGACTTAAATTCGTGGTTGAGCTCAACCACGAAATCCACGAAAATTAATCCCCCACGAATAATAATGATTTCACAGTATCCACTATTATCGTTTGACACATTTACCTGTCAGTTTATACGGGATATTGCACATTCGCTTTAAGAAAAAATAAAGAAGAAACTTTTTTTATTGATATCTTCTCAGCAATTTAAAGAACCAAGGTGGTATGATCAGACAGTGATGTGTCACATGGTGCGAAAACATGACGTAATGCCATGACAATCACGGGCAACTATACCGCTTTGATCTCCACTTCAGATGCCATAACACCGGCTCTTTGCTCACCACACTATTCTACACAGTCCTACACAGTGTGAACAGATAAATTTAAATAGCAATTTCAGCCCTGTCACGGTATCACTATACAGTGCATTTTTGATGAATAAAATTGCAGAAACAAACCGCTATATATACATTCAGAAAAGGTCAGTGGGGCAATTTCATGCTTTATTGTCAAGATAAATGCATTACCAGTGATGTAATCATACCAAATACATCGTATTTTTACCATAAAATGTTCCCAACGGGTTTTCATTGGGGATTTCCTAACAGAAATATGCAGAATAAGTTTGGACGTGAAGGGACGGCAACAGTCAAAAGTTATCACGTGGTCCCTAAACATCCTTTTATTTGGACTACAAATGATGTAAACTCTGACTTCCTCAAGTTCATTTTGCCTCATTTCATACAAATTTTATAAAGTACACCTGTAGGTAAACAAACAGAAACAGTACGTAAATATATTTTATTTGTTCCTTGACAATTCGAATTGTTCCGCATTGTGAGTAAATTACGGATTTGTTTTGAGCTTGCGCAGAAGGCCTGACTATGCGCAAATGTCCGGTGCGGCATCAACTGATACATGTACATTTTTGCAGGGTAGATTAATGTAGGTTTCTTGCATATATATATAGTTTTTTGTAGATGTCATTTGATAAATTTTTTGTTTCAAACTAATAAAAAATCAGCCAAATTATTTCAACGTTGAAACAACGTGGATTTTTGACATCTCATTGTTGACTACCCAACGTTGGATCAGCGTTGTTTTATGCCATGACCTAAATACAACCATATATCAACATTGAAATGATGTGTGCCTGCTGGGATGTGTCTTGAGGTACGTACAGATCTGAAGTAGGCGAGGCTTAAATCATGCCGTTGTCTTGTCAGGTGTTAACAGGCCAATAATGGGCAGCTAGCGGAGTGTGGATAAAATACTCGAGCAACTTGAATTTCTCTTTGATGTTAGATTAGATTGAAGTGGGGAGCTCCAAACAATGTCACTCAAGTCGCCCCCATAGCACAAAGCCCTGACCTATAGCATTACAAATATGAATGTGAAATTCACAGGTACGCAGCTGACCAGTTTTCCAGTTGATATTGACATTGACTCCCATTAATTGGCAGGGCTCCAGATAACTTTCTTGGCCCATGAGTATTTACTCATCATAATTTTTGTGAATGAGTAAAATGGTAAAGTCTGAAATTGACTAGGAGTAATTTTACTCCTAAAAATTTGTAAATAAGTTTTATAAAATATTTATTGGGTGAAACACCCATGAATTTGTTTGCAGTTCAGTTTCTTCAGCATTCAAGATTTTGCTTCTTTCCGCTTGGCTTGCTTTGGCTTCACACTCACTACCGACTCCAATAGAATATTCAATGTACCTTTAACTATGTTTTGGGGATCAGTTTTCGTTGGTTTAAAGAATACATCAGCCCTTTTTTTGAGAATTTGGGGAAAGGTACCGGGACCCTTTGAGGGGGGAAATTTACATCGCGAAACCCTTGGTTTGGGGAAAATGAAATGTGACAATGAAGAATATTAGCAACTTAATTTCATGAATAATCAATAGAAACCAAAGTAAGCACTGTTAGTTTAACAATTTATTTTACTCAAGTCAACAGATTCACTGCCGGTCGAAGAAACAACATGAACAAGTGTTGATTCAGTGTTGTTGTCGGATTTTTCATTTGTACCTGACAGTGCTCCTTGCTTAAACAAAAGATCTATGCGTTTTGTTCATTTTGCTACCGATTTATTTATTTTTTTCACGTAACAGCGGGAATTATGTGACATTGTTTTGTATGACAACGAAACGTTTGATTTACTATAAAAAATAATAAGCGCCTAGTGATGCCGAACTGACGCTTGTTTTCTATTCATAAACCTTAATAGCGCCTTGCGATATTGATCAATGACGTCATAGGAAGGTTTAAAAGTTGGCACATGAAAAAATTATTGCGGGACGTAAAAAACGAGCAAAAATGTTTGAAATCGATTTTTTTTTTTTGCTTGGGGAAAATTTTCACAAGGTGGGGAAAAATATATACTTTTCAGGTTGGGGAATGGGGCCGAATATCGGCCCTAAAAACGGCATAAAAAAAGGGCTGTACATAAGAGTGTTTCTTCAGTTTTTACATTCTTAGAAAGAGACATTTTTAGCTCAACTATTCGAAGATATTGAATTGAAACTTCACATGTGTCTTTGGGGTTATAAAACTAGTTGATAGCATCAAGTTTCATAACTCTGACCTTCATTTTGGCCAAATTATGCCCCCTTTTGGACTTAGAAAATCCTGGTTAAAGTTTTGTGTGCAAGTACATAAGATCAATTACCAACCTCACTGGGTCAAGTCCCATTACTCTGACATGTATTTTCGGCAAATTATGCCCCCTTTTGGACTTAGAAAATCCTGGTTAAAGTTTTACATGCAAGTTGCTATCTCCAAAACTAATGCAGATATTGAATTGGAAACTTCACATTTTTTTCGGGGTTATAAAAGTAGTTGATAGCTTCAAGTCCCATAACTCTGACCTGCATTTTGGTTAAATTATGCCTCCTTTGTACTTAAAAAATCCTCGTTAAAGTTTTGCGTGCTAGTACATACAGCTATTACATAAAAGCATATAGATTTGAAACTTATTTTTTCATTTTCTAGATAAATTAACAACCTCACTGGGTCAAGTCCCATAACCCTGACATGTATTTTGGGCAAATTATGCCCCCTTTTGGACTTAGAAAATTTTGGTTTAAGTTTTACATGCAACTTACTATCTCCTAAACTAATGCAGATATTGAATTGAAATTTCACTTGCGTCTTCGGGGTTATAAAATTAGTTGATAGCATCAAGTACCATAACTCTGATATGCATTTTGGTCAAATTATGTCCCCTTTTGAACTTAAAACTCTTGTGATATTTTAACATTTTGGGTAATATTTTCCTGCTTCTGGGACAATATTTCGAATAGTCGAGCTTGGCTGTCTTACTGACAGCTGTTGTTGTTGTTTACTCTGTTCCGGAAGTTGATATTTTAAATCAACACCACTTTAAAACATACTACCATACCATCATATTAATTCCCAACTGTTTTATTTACACATGCATTGAGTGTATAGTATAGTTATTGAGTACCATTCAATGTGTATGTTCAATGTAGGAGAATTAATGCTGACTGTGCTCTGTTATGTAAAGCATCCAGATGATCCAGATTTTGTTTACACTAGTAAAAAGTCATTGCATGCATTTCTGTAATTTTATATACGTTTTTATATGCTTAAAAATTAACAGACATGCGTTTATGCATTATTTCAAAGCGTAATTTATGCTAATACGCATCTTATCTGGAGCCCTGAACTGGTAATGTAATAAAAAGATACTAGAATAGGCACACTATGTTAGCATGGGGCAATATTTGGCCCCCCAAAAATTACCATGAGGATGCTCTGACTAGTTGACTTAAAAATTGTCACACACTTAATGATTTTATTCTGTGCAGATTCCATGCTTTGAGAAGGGGCAAAAATGAGCTACTCAGAACTAAAAGGTCTTTACCACCTACGGGAGACCATTGGTTCAGGTAAGGAAGTCTTCAGTGTTTGTTAAATGTCTTGCATCTTACTGCCAGTTTTTGAAATGGTGCTTTTTAATTAATCCCCCGCCACGAGTGGTGGAACTCATAATTCACCAATATGTGCTCAGGGTCAAAGTCACAACTCAAATGTTTGAGCCATCAGTTTCCCAAACGATCACCTCTTCAAGACGATGTGCAGAACTCGTGAATCAGCCATGTTGGCTCAAGGTCAAAGGTTTGAGCTTTCCGTTTTGTGTCCGCTCTGTATCCTCATACATGGACTATAAAATATACTTAACAACAGCAATGCTTCCACCCAGTACCATTGACCCTTTCACTGTCCATAAAAAACAGCGGCAGGGGATATAGCTGTCTTTACTTGTTGTAAAACATTTACTTTTTAAAATAACTTGGAACAAGTTCAAATATTATGAACGAAGCTTAATATATAAAAAGATCAGTTTTTATGATGCTGTAAAATCAACAAACAGTTTTGTGTAAAGTCAGATTTACATGAATTGCACTGAACTGCTGTCGTCATGTAGTACTTAGCATGTATATATGAGCCGTTCTCCAGCAAAACCGGGCTTAATGACATTTTTTTCGATTTTTAGGTTTTGACATTTTCCAATTTATCAAGCTTTAACAAGTATGACTGTGAAAACCGTTTTATTCTATGTAAATAAGTTTTTTATTTATAGAGTTTTAAAGTTACATGGTGCTATGCACAGGAACGTCAAAAATGCGCTGTTATGACGTCGTGATAACGTCGTAAAGAGCTTTATAAAATGTGTTTCGGTGTCAGTTATAATTACTATTCAACATTATTCTGCAGACTATAACTATAGGAGAAAACATTTCTTCTGTCAAAATAAACGTCTTATTCAGTATAAGATACATATATGGTAATTCGTCTTTCGTTTTGATATACATGTAGATCTAGTGATCATTGCGATTTTAAAGTAACTAACCAACAGTTTTCCAAGATTTTTTCAACATATTCATTTTCACCAAGTTTGAAATAAAATGAATTTGTAACATTGAAAAAATGATAAAGTTGGTGAAAAGAAGAAGTAAATATCCGTAAAAACACAAAAATAATGTATTTGTTTACATTATTTGAAAAGCGTTGCAACGGTTTACTACTGTTTTCACAATATATTTTGTCATTCATAAGGACATCTTTGACAAATTCATATCTCAATTAGTTTGTGCCACTAACAACTTTCAGAATAAACACATACTGATTTTTGAAAGAAAAATATTTTCGTCAAAAATGTGTGGGTTAGTCCCTTTCAAAACATGGGAGTAAAACTTAACTGTATATAAAATTCTTGAGTCTCATCGATTTTGCCCTTTCAAGAAACAATGTCTGTCTAGTTTCACACTTATTTAACATTATATTTAAACATATTGTTATAATAACAACGTAAATATAACAGCAAAAATTAAATAATTACTAATTACTAATCGTTTTAGTCAAGACGTACCAGTACATATGAGCCCCGACACGAGAAAATGTGTCTTCGGGAATCTTCGTGAATTTCCGGAAAGTGTTTATTTAGGCTGTCCTCAGCATTAATACACCTGAAAATTGCATCTTCAGGTAGAATAAGCCTTCTTTGACGTAACAACGAACAGTGTGGGCCCTGATCGTACTGCGCGGATGCGCATGTTGATCCGGGTCCACGCTGGTCGCAAAGCCTCGAAGATTCCCGAAGGCACATTTTTCCGTGACGCGGCTCATATATAATCTATCATGGATATAACTGCATTCGGCCCATGTGTTGACGTTCCATCTTTCCCAATAATTTCGTTTTCATCTATTAGAAGGTTCAACTGTTTAGGCATTCCATCGATCCGAAAACCAAAAATCTGCACTTTTCTCAGAGTGAGAAAATACAAGGGGCCCATTTGTCTGGAATGGTGAGGGATACTAACATTCTGGCAAAAGTCAAACAAACTCTCCAGCTCCTGAAAAATGATTGAATATATTTCAGTGTGTTTTATTTCTTCGGACAAAAGTGATAATTTGGTGCAATAAGCAAGGAATTGTAAATCAATCTAGTCGCAATCTTTATTTCTCTTCTACTGTATCGTTCAAGAATTTGATGCAAGATTTATAATTCACCATAATACTGTTTTCCTATATAGAGAGTTATAGTGCTTATAGAGAAATGTAATTTCGGATGATAAAAGAATGACTTCAATTTAGATTCTAAATGACGAGCCAATCTATATCCAAAAATAGTAAATTATTTAAATTCATTCAGTGAGTTTTTTTTTTAAAGTTCTCATTCTAGAAAGACATTTTTTTCGAATAATAGAAATATTGTAATTTTATTGAGTAAAAAAAAAAAGAATTAAAAAAAATCCTCTTTCAGGTTTCGAACCCACGCCTGTCTGACTACCAAAAGAAACACTATAAGTACAAGCGCCTTAGACCGCTCGTCCACTGACTCAGTAGATGCAATGAAACCGATTTTTATTGTATATAACCATAATATATCGTAAGGCAGCTACGGCCCGCTTAAATTTTTGCTTTTTACATTTTTTTTTTATTTTTTTGTATGTTTGCCGTGCCAATTGATCTCAACAACATATAAGCTGGTGTCTTTGTATGAAAAATAAGTCTCTCAGATTGCATCGAGCATTTAACGGAAACTTGACGATGCAATTTATATAGCGGGTGGGGACACGGGGAATCGTAGAAATGATCTGATGTAGATCGAGATGCTTTACGCTAAATCATGAGAAAAAAATCTAAATAGATATATCTAGCGAGACAAAATTATATTTTCTTCCTTTCTTAGGTCTTCATCTTTGAACTTTTGTCGGGTTTTCTGATACCTACTTTCTGAGGTCACCTCTGTCTCAGAAGTAAACAAATGTAAACACATTTCTAAAATGCACAAAGCAATGCACAAATCATTATTAGTGAACTATTGGTTTAGAAGAAAACTCTTACCTCTAACTCCTCATCCATATTTAATTATCATTAACTAGATCTATCCAAAAACAAGAAAACAATCATTTAATTTACACACGTGTTGTTTGTAAACTTTCTGAAAAGTTGATGACGCACTGTGTTGATGACGTCAACCTTTAAACTGGAATTTCCAAATAACGTCAATAAGCCCGGTTTTGCTGGAGAACGGTCCATATCTTAATGTAAATGACTTGTATTAAACAGGTGGTTTTGCGAAGGTGAAACTTGCATATCATTCCTTGACAGGAGAAAAGGTTGCTATAAAGATCATGGATAAAAGGTCTTTAGGGGTGAGTTAAATGGAGTTACATAGTTGATTTCTAGCTTTTCTATTTGAATTTTTTTTTTTTTTTTTTTTTTTTGTCTTGCTGATTTTAGAGGTGTTAATGAGTCGATTCCCAGTGGGAATAGGTATCTTTTTCCCCAAATTCGTGGCAAAAATTCCCAGTTACCCTTCGACAATTGTAGTAAAAATCGATCCAGTGCAAAAACAGTAAAATTAATTTGGAAGAGCATTTTAAATGCAAATCATATTATTAAAGAAACAGATGTCTGTTTCATAACGCTATCTTTGTTAGGTTTATTTGCTGAAAAGTTTTTCCACTTTGACTGGAATACTGCCAAAATTCTGGAAACAATGGGTCTGGGTCATCTTCCCAAATTACTGTTGAAAAACGTGCTTTTGTTGTCAATATATATATATCTTTATTATGCCCCTTGTTACATGTTGCTGGATTGTCAGTGTCTACCTTGGTTGAAGTTTTGGAGAGAAAAAAATAGATAACTAAGTATCAAGCTGTATCTAAGTAACACTTATAATATGTTTTAGATTAAATCTTCCCACAAATCTAAGCAAAAAGTTACCAAATCGGTCTTTAACAGTAAAGTGTGCTGTCACTCTGAAACAATTTTTGATAGTATGAATGTGATAAAACTTTACAAAATGTTTTATTCCCCTTTAGGAAGATCTTCCTCGCGTAAAAACTGAGATTGCAGCAATGCAGGATTTATGTCATCAACATATTTGTAAACTATACCAGGTGATAGAAACTACAGACAGATTCTATATGGTTCTTGAGGTAAGATTGATCATGTTCAAAATTTTTCATTCTGTCTTTCCCAACAACCTGGATAGGGAGACATACTACAAATCTGGCCTAACAAAAGTGCTTGGCCTTTCATATTCTCTTTGATATTTTAAATAAAAACATACCAGTACATATGTTGAGCTTCTACATGTATGAAGTTCCTTTGAAACATCATTCCTATTATGATATGAATCATAATATGGAGTTATTGTATCATAATACATCAAAATAAGAGTTTTCTGATTTAATAATAAACACAGACTGATATATCTACATACAGAAATTTAAGAAAATGGAAATTGGCATTTCACAGATGGATTTAGAATTGCAAATTACATAATTCGCTTTTAAAGATAGAAACAATGAAAATTTCACTTCAGTCAGTGACAGTTGGTTACGTAATTCTTCATCTACAATTTTTCATCACAGGAATAGAGGAATTGCAAGCTTTTAAACATTCTTGTTTATTATTATTATTAACAGTATTGTCCTGAGGGAGAATTGTTTGACTATATTGTTGCTAAGGACAGACTTGGGGAGGAGGAGGCAAGGATATTCTTCCGTCAGATTGTTTCCGCTGTGGCTTATATACATAACCAGGGATATGCTCACAGAGATCTGAAACCAGAGAACTTGTTACTGGATGAGGAACAGAATTTGAAACTAATTGATTTTGGTCTCTGTGCAAAGCCTAGAGTAAGTACATGTAACTTGTTTGATTGTTTTATATCAGAATAATACAGTCAAACTACACTTGAACTTATCGTTGGGTCACAGCAAAATTACTATATCACTCAAGTACCGATAACTTGACCTAATTTTGCTTGTACATTCTATTTCCAGCAAACAAAGTTTGATTGTATTAGTGATAATAGTTTCATAGTAGGACTATAATTAGTCAATGTATAAAATGTAGCCTGGTAATTGGAAGCTACATGGAATTCTCCATTACATGCTTTACTTACAAAACCTCTTGAGACTGAATATTGCTGGGAAAATTAGTGTGTTTCTTGTACAGCACAGAGGTTGTTGCACTATACAGCTCGTTTATTAAGAATTTGAATTAACTGAAAAGAAAATATATGTCTTTGTAGAGTGGTATTTTCTCTTTAGCCTTTATTGTGCTAAATTTCTAAAATGGTGGGTCCATCATTCAGTTTGGACAATACCATTTATCGTTTTAAGGAGTGTTCACTGTAAATTTACTGACTGCACAGTGCAGACCATGATCAGTCTGCACATCCAGTCTGCACAGATGTGCAGGCTGATCTTGGTTTGCGCTGTTCACAAATGGCAGAATCACTTGCCGACAGCAGGCTAAAAGGTTGGAGGTTTTATAGGAAATCTGTTATTTATTTTTGCATACAGGGTGGTATGGAGAATCATTTGTACACATGTTGTGGCAGTCCTGCATACGCAGCACCAGAACTTATCTCAGGGAAGGAATACCTTGGAGCAGAGGTATGTACAGTTGAAATAGTACTTCATGCAGTAAAAGCATGGTTACAGTTCTAATAATACTACAAATTCATCTGTTTTAAGGCATATTTTATCCGTGTGTTTCATTGCAACACTTATGTAATATCTGAAGTTACAGATTTTATGCCCCTGGCATCTACTGATGCGGGAGGCATATAGTGATCGTCCTGTTCGTTCGTTCGTCAGTCCGTACGAGGTTAACCAAATGGGACCGTTTCGTCTAGCATCAATACCCCTTACTAGAATGACTTGATACTAATGCAGATGTAACCTGTGACCATTCCTCATCTTCAGACATCACCTGACCTCAGTTTGACCTTGACCTCATTTTTGACTTAGGTTGCTTTATATGGGCCATCTCTTGGTTAACCAAATGGGACCGTTTCGTCTAGCATCAATACCCCTTACTAGAATGACTTGATACTAATGCAGATATAACCTGTGACCATTCCTCATCTTCAGACATCACCTGACCTCAGTTTGACCTTGATCTCATTTTGGACTTAGGTTGCTTTATATGGGCCATCTCTTGGTTAACCAAATGGGATCGTTTCGTCTAGCATCAGTACTCATTACTAGAATGACTTGATACTAATGCAGATGTAACCTCTAACCATTCCTCATCTTCAGACATCACCTGACCTCAGTTTGACCTTGACCTAGTTTTGGACTTAGGTTGCTTTGTACCGACAAGGATGCCACCGGGGGCAGCTTCTTGTTTTCTCCATGTTATATTTAGGGCAGATGCTGCAAAGTCTTAGTACAGTTACCTACTTGAATGATAAATGCTTTTAATACTTACGTTCTGTCTATTTTGTTCACTTGGCACTGTTTTACACATTACATGATTTTTAGCTCATCTGATTTTTTGAAAAAAAAATGATGAGTTATTGTCATCACTTGAGCGGTTGTCGGCGTCGGCGTTGCCTGGTTAAGTTTTATGTTTAGGTCAGCTTTTCTCCTAAACTATCAAAGCTATTGCTTTGAAACTTGGAATACTTGTTCGCCATCATAAGCTGACCCTGTATAGCAAGAAACATAACTCCATCTTGCTTTTTGCAAGATTTATGGCCCCTTTTGTACTTAGAAAATATCAGATTTCTTGGTTAAGTTTTATGTTTAGGTCAACTTTTCTCCCAAACTGTCAAAGCTATTGCTTTGAAACTTGGAATACTTGTTCACCATCATAAGCTGACCCTGTAAAGCAAGAAACATAACTCCATCTTGCTTTTTGCAAGATTTATTGCCCCTTTTGGACTTAGAAAATCAGTTTTCTTGGTTAAGTTTTATGTTTAGGTCAGCTTTTATCCTAAACTATCAAAGCTATTGCTTTAAAACATGCAACACTTGTTCACCATCATAAGTTGACCCTGTACAGCAAGAAACATAACTCCATCCTGCTTTTTGCAAGATTTATGGCCCCTTTTGGACTTAGAAAATATCAGATTTCTTGGTTAAGTTTTATGTTTAGGTCAACTTTTTCTCTTAAACTATCAAAGCTATTGCTTTGAAACTTGCAACACTTGTTCACCGTCATAAGCTGACCCTGTACAGCAAGCAGCGTAACTCCATCCTGATTTTTGCAATAATTATTGCCCCTTTTGGACTTAGAAAATCATTTTCTTGGTTGAGTATTATGTTTAAGTCAACTTTTCTCATAAACTATCAAAGCTATTGCTTTAAAACTTGCAACAGTTTTTCACCATCATAAGTGGACACTGTACATCAAGAAACATAACTCTATCCTGCTTTTTGCAAGAATGATGGCCCTTTTTAGACTTAGAAAATCATGGGTAGGATAATATTTCTATTACACAAAAAAAATCAGATGAGCGTCAGCACCCGCAAGGCGGTGCTCTTGTTATCTGGTATATTTCATTGTTACTTTGTTATGATGTTCAAGTACATCATTATAAATTGAGTCGCACCATGAGAAAACCAACATAGTGGCTTTGCGACCAGCATGGATCCAGGCCAGCCTGCGCATCCAAGCAGTCTTGTCATGATCCATGCTGTTTGCTTTCAAAGCCTATTGCCATTACAGAAACCATTAGTGAACAACTGCCTGGATCCATGCTGGTCGCAAAGCCAAAGTTGGTTTTCTCATGGCGCAGTTAAATTCTGTTGTCTTTCTAAAATACTATTTTCACAGGCTGATATATGGAGTATGGGAATATTGTTATATGCATTGTTGTGTGGTTATCTCCCCTTTGATGATGAGAATATACCACAGCTTTACAAGAAAATACAGGTAAACAATGACCAAGCATTAGGAACATTCAGATGACCAGTTTAATTCTTGAAGCAAAGGTCATTTTGAATTCGACTTCACATGTCAAAAATAGAATTATGCAGGGACTTATTTTTGAAGTGTTTTAGACTATGAAAGAATGTTTTCAGTGGGAAAAGTTAATTTCATCAATGAAAATCTTTATCTGCCATTGCGTGAGGCATATATATGTGATTCTTATAATCAAAATGTAATGTTAAATTATTTTCTCCAGTTATTGAAAAAGTATTAAAGAATGATAGTTAATTGCTTTTTATACCCCCACCATTACAGATGCAGGAGGCATATAGTGATTATTGTCCTGTCCGTCTGTACGAGTTTAACCTAATGGGACCATTTCGTCTAGCATCAATATCCCTTACTAGAATGACTTGATACTGATTCAGATATAACCTGTGACCATTCCTCATCTTCAAACATCACCTGAACTCAGTTTTAGCTTGACCTTGTTTTGGACTATGGTTGCTTTGTATGGGCCATCTCTTGGTTAACCAAATAGGACCGTTTTGTCTAGTATCAATACCCCTTACTTGAATGACTTGACAAATGCAGATGTAACCTGTGACCATTTCTCATCTTCAAACATCACCTGACCTCAGTTTGGCCTTGACCTCGTTTTACAATTTGGTTGCTTTGTATCGACAAGGTTGCCAACGGGGCTGGAGCATCAAGAGTTTATTGAAGAATTTATATGTAGCTTCTTGTTTAAACCACATTTTATCTGGTTGGCTTTGAATAACTGATATTTATAATATTATACTATAGAGTGGTAAATATGACACTCCTTCCTGGCTGTCTGGTGAGAGTAAGGAGTTAATAGCCACAATGTTGCAAGTTGATCCGAAACGTAGAGCTACAATTAACCAGCTAGTTGAACATCCATGGTTAATGAAAGGTGTAGATATACCTGTGGAATGGAATAGTAAATTTAGGGTAATATATGTAGATATCAATCTTTCTATGTTTGCTGTCATTTACAAAACTGTTTTTCTTTATTGAAAATTTTTTGCTTTATTTCTTTACCTACTATTTAAAGTAATTTTATGCACTGAGAAAGCTATTGGAATTAAAATCTGCTCTGTACTGGCAGATTTTTGCAGTTCTAAATTTTGACAGCTTGTGTTCCAAGTGCCAAAAGTGAGAATTTTACATTAAAAATTTCATTAATAATGAGAAGTAAGTTAGTTCTTATGAGGTTACGGATTGACAAGTGTTACTGATGTTTGTTTATTTGGATTGTCTAAAATTATCTTGTGGTTTTTAGCGGAAAGTTGATGATGACTGTGTGACAGAACTGGCTGTGCATTATGGGAAATCTAAACAAGATATGGAAGCAGACGTCCAACAGGTAATTATTGATATCTTGTATATATGTATTTATGTGACTTACATGATCTTTTCTCTGTCTTGCACTTGTAATAAAATAACCAAAAAAATTGCAGTGAATAACAGTATGTTGGCTTTCATATTTTGGACAAAGTCATGAACCACAGCATGGAATTTAGTTGAATTTTACCTCATTAGTTTTCTGGTTTTAGATAGAAATACAAGCAAAGCACACCTGAACTACTTATTGGATTTTGAACCATCTGAGCCATTGTGTAGCTGTCGAGAGCGTATAGCTATATCTATAGATTTGTTATTTATGTAACTTAAAGTCATTGTGTTAGTGTTTTGTTAAATATTCATTCTTCAACCTTTTCACTGGACATTTTACTGTTTAGTTGCAAGAAAAGCATTTCTTAAATCATGTAGTATTACCCATTTCGTGTATTTATCGCTATATATATGATTTGTCACATTAAGAGTGACAATTCTATGTTTTTAATGAAAGTGTAACATGTTATATTACAGTGGAAGTTTGACTACCTGACAGCCACGTACTTCCTGTTACTGGAGAAGAAATTGAAGGGACGACCTGTCAGACTTATACAGCAACAGCATAAACAGTCACAAGATACACCTAGGGTAGTATCACCAGTGTATTCATATATTTGCAGTTTATTGTTTGGATGAAAATTATCTGGTGCCCTGATAGTTAAAACTTAATTCTATGGTTAAGTTCAAAAATGCAGTTTCTGGGGGTTGGAACTGTGGTTTGGAAGTAGAAAACACAAAAGGAATTTTGGGTATTTGTTGGGATTTTATTTCACTGACTTACCCTACCATGAAATCTACAAGAATTAGTCACCCATGAATATTAATGATTTGATTGTATAAGATGGATAGCCTAAACAACTGAATATCAAAATCAAATTGATGTAACCAGAGATATTGTAGCATAATCAGTGTAGAAAATTGTCTTTTAAACATGCCATTCATGCCGAATACCTTCTGAATGTAGAGCAAACAGCTTTACTACAGCTGGTAAGTGGTTTGAAAAAAAAAGATCTATGTGGAAGTTTAAAAGATTGTACATTATAATAGATGAAATGTGGAACCCCTCATCAGTGTGGGTTTGAGCCTCACTCGGAATGTTGAATTCTTCACGTGAGGAAGCCATCCAGCTGGCTTACAGAAGGTCAGTGGTTCTACCCAGGTGCCCGCTCTTGATAAAATAATGCACGGGGCACCTGGGGTCTCCCTCCACCGTCAAAGCTGGAAAGTCGCTATATGACCTATAATTGTGTCGGTGTGACGTCAAACCCAACCAGAGAAAAGGAAATGTGGAAATTTATTACTTACCACAGAGGGACCAAGCATAATTAATGCATGATAAAAATCACGTGAATTTCCTGTTCCTGTTATTTTGTACTTGTACATGAATGATAAAAGATTTTATGTTGCAGCCCCGTAGTCAAAGTGCTGACTCGTGCAGAACTCCTACAGAGAAATCAACAAATGTTCACAGTCGAACCCAGGAAAAGTCTGCACCAAGGACTGAAAGACCAAAATCTAAAGCTAGGGAAAGACTTGCCTTCTCAGATAGTAAAAGCAGTAACAAAGAAAATAAGGAGAACTTTCTTATACCAGAGACTCCCAGTTACAAGAACAAAACACCGAGAGCAAGAAATAATAATAAGAATCTTATAGAGCAAACAAACTTTGAAAATAAAAAACCAAGATCTCCTCTGATGGCTAAACAGTTACCTGTGGCACTGGATGATACATGTAAGTCGTTTGTGGTATCATTCTTGTCAAGGAACTCTATGGTGGGAGTTAATATTCCTAACAAAATTCTTGCTTCAATCAAGGGTTTGACCAAAGAATGTGTTTAAACTGTTTTACTGACATTCTTGGCTAAAGAAGCCTACCCAGTGAGCTCTGTGTGTACAGTATAATGATAAGAATGGATAAATGTTACAAGTTTGATTTATCTGCTAGATGTAGGTAGGACACGGGGGTATGACTCAACAATGTTACGGGTTTGATCTCTTGATCTGATGTAGGGAGGTCACTGTGGTATGACTGGATAGATGCTGCAGGTTTGATTTCTAAGCTAGATGTAGGTAGGGCACTGGGATATGGCTTAATAAATGTGGTTTGATCTGTGGACCAGATCTAGGTAGGACCAAAGGACATGACTTGATAGATGTTAAAGGTTGGACACTGGTATATGATCAGTTGATGTTGATGTCCAGGCTAGAAATATCTGTAGGTTGGACAGGGCATAGGGATGACCCCATGATGTATAGATTAATTAAGCAGACAGCAGACCTGGGGTAATTAAAAATGTAATTGTAATTAATTGCAATTAAATTACATTTCCCATGTAATTTGTAATTGGGTCATTTATCAATTACATGTAATTGTAATTTAATTAATTACAGAACAGTTCTAGGGTGTAATTGACAATTACATTTCAATTACTTTCCAATTACATGGCACATGCTAATCCAGTTTGTTGAACAAATAGTATATATAATTTGTTCAGCAAACTGGATTATTATTTTATGTTTATTACCAGTGACACTTCACTTTAACATGCTAATATGCATTTCATAGCTGTGAAAAATAACAATAGAATATTATGGTAGGTGTTAACCCATTGGACATAGCTCCTTTGTTCTGATATTTGTTTCATTAGAACCAACTGGTAATCTTTGATGATGTTTGTCACTATGTTTTTGGAGAAAATGATCAAATTAGAATTTGAAATTGTTATTTGCATAATTATTATTTAGATTTTTATCGGAGCAAAAATTGAAATGCTTAGCATTTAGTTTAATCATTTTTTATCTGTGATAAAATTTGTTGTATTAAATGATATAAACAACATAGCATTTCACAGTTCTAACAAGATAAAAAATAATTATTATTGTAGACATTATGAGTATTCTACAGTTTTAGTGACATAGTTATTCTAGGATGACTCATGAATGTTTTACAACTTATTTTCAATGTGGTCCTTTGGATAACTTGTAGTGTCAAGGATAAAAACTTAAAATATATGTTTAATATGTAAATGAATAAATACTGAACTAGACTAGTTAAATTTGAAACATATTGCAGAACCATGATCCTATAAACTTCAGAGAAACTCAGACCTCAGAGAAATACTTGTCTTTACATGCATTTTCTCTGACGAATTCTGCTAGACGATGTATTAACTATTAATTAGGCCAGAGAAAATAAATGTTTAGATTCTCATCCAAATTTTGAGAAAAAATGGGGCGGGTGGGCACTTTTTATTTTTTATTTTTATGCCCCCGAAAGGAGGCATATAGTTTTTGAACCGTCTGTCTGTCGGTCTGTCCGCATTTTTCGTGTCCGGTCCATATCTTTGTCATCGATGGATGGATTTTCAAATAACTTGGCATGAATGTGTACCACAGTAAGACGACGTGGCGCGCGCAAGACCCAGGTCCGTACCTCAAAGGTCAAGGTCACACTTAACCATTAAGGGATAGTGCATTGATGGGCGTGTCCGGTCCATATCTTTGTCATCGATGGATAGATTTTCAAATAACTTGGCAGGAATGTGTACCACAGTAAGATGACGTGTCGCGCACAAGACCCAGGTCCGTATCTCAAAGGTCAAGGTCACACTTAGACATTAAGGGATAGTGCATTGATGGGCGTGTCCGGTCCATATCTTTGTCATCGATGGATGGATTTTCAAATAACTTGGCATGAATGTGTACCACGGTAAGACAATCTGTCATGCGCAAGACCCAGGTCCGTAGCTCAAAGGTCAAGGTCACACTTAGATGTTAAAGGTCTTTTTTCATGATAGTGCATTGATGGGCGTGTCCGGTCCATATCTTTGTCATTCATGCATGGATTTTAAAATAACTACGCATAAATGTGTGACACAGTAAGACGACGTGTCGCACGCAAGACCCAGCTCCGTAGGTCAAAGGTCCTAAACTCGAACACCGGCCATAACTATTCATTTAAAGTGCCATCGGGGGCATGTGTCATCCTATGGAGACAGCTCTTGTTTAATTTGGAAATATGGTATTGTGGAGGTCAATCTCACAAATTATATTTAAAATATCACTGTATTGATATTCTAGTGTGTATTGCTGTGTCTTTGAAATGCTTGTATATGTAAAACCCATTTTGAAATAATTTTGAAATGAACAAAATAATTTTATGTCATAAACTTTTATCTTGTTTATAATGTGATAGTTAATCATTTTGTCTGATGGTTGATTGTATCCTATACAAAAAAGTAAATCTACAACAACTGCAAATTTATATTTGTCTGTTCAGTGTATTTGAAAATTCAAAATATTTAGTTCTGTCGAAGTACAGCCACGATTTTTAAAGAAAACAATCAATCTGTCATTCCTGCTGAGCATGTGCTATATACCGTGGAACCGATGATGATGATGATGATATTGACTTTCGAGCTTAAAGTTTAAAATACGAGGAATCTAGTATTTCTACACTTGAAAAAAATCAGATATTTCTTAATTAGATGCACTTGCATGCACAGCATATTTTAATCCTATTTCCATATCTATGAAACAAATAGCGCGGTAATTCAGTATACTTTGCACGTGAAAATGGCGTGTCAGGCTTCCCCACGAAGGCAAATGTCCATGTTAAACACAATTGAAATATTGAAATCCAGACAACAGATACTTATTTCTAAACAATAAAAATCAATAACAATCAAATAAGGATAAGAAAATAAATTGGCTTTACCTTTTTCTAAAAGTTTTTGAAATCGAAAGTAGGTTGCCAGAACGTCTGCTAGTCGTGTGAATTGCCGATATTTTATGATCATTTTTCTTAATTTGTTATAATAAGAGGTAATGTCATGGTAAATTTTAATATCAGATACTGTCAAATGCTGTTAAATTGTCTTTGCATTACCATAATATGTTAAACATTTTCTTTAAACTCTAGAATTATGCAATGTTTATGAAAGTGTACCAGTATCCGGACATGAAATTTTGGATATCTGGATTTTGACCAATAAAAAATTTCGAGGCGGGGGGTTTCAGATAGGGGCGGGCGGGGATGAGAATCTAAAAACTAATTTTCTATTGCCTTAGGGCTGATTTTTAGCTCCTTTTGCAATAATACTAAAGACAGAGTAATGTTCTCCCTCAAACACAGATTTTACTTTGAGCTTAAATTCAATTTTGAAATAACTGAAATCAGTTTACACGTGGATTATCATATTTGTGTAGTACAAAGTAAAGAACTTTGCTACAGTGTTTGTGTAAGAAACACCACATTTGGTATTGTAATTGAATGTAATTAATTACAATTTCCAATGTAATTGTAATTTAATTAATTACATTGCTAAATTTCATGTAATGGTAATTTAATTGGACATTTCTCAATGTAATTGTAATTCAATTAATTGCATTTTAAAGTAATTGACCCCAGGTCTGGCAGACAGGCTAATGAACTTCTGTGTAGTTACTTCAAGATAATTTTTTGAAGCTAACTGTATAGAGGATATTTGTTTATTTTGAGTGAATATGGAATATATCTCACTTTGAAGTGAGAAAATTTCAAATATTTTCGAGCGCGTAGCGCAAGTGAAAATTTTCTCACTTGGAAGTGAGAGATATTCCATATTCACTCAAAGCAAAGTAATCTTCTTTTTATTTTATGCTTAATTACGTTGAGATGTGCACTTTGCAACAAACTTTAATCTCTGCACAGGAAACAGATGCGCATAAACTGACATGATGTCATACAAGTTGTTATGTTCAAAGAATAGTCTAGATATTCTACTCACCCTGGCGTCGTCTTCACACCTTGGTTAAGTTTTTGCGTGCAAGTACATACAGCCATCAATTAAAGGCACATAGCTTTGAAACTTATTTTTTCTTTTTCTAGGTCAATTACCAACCTCTCTGGGTCGAGTCCCATAACTCTAACATGTATTTTGAGCAAATTATGCCCCCTTTTGGACTTGGACAATTTTGGTTAAAGTTTTACATGCAAGTTACTATCTCCAAAACTAATGCAGATATTGAATTGAAACTTAACATGTGTCTTTGGGGTTATAAAACTAGTTGATAGCAGCAAGTCCCATAACTCTGACCCTCATTTTGGCCAAATTATGCCCCCTTTTGGACTTAGAAAATTCTGGTTAAAGTTTTGCGTGCAAGTACATACAGCTATTACTAAAAGGCATATAGATTTGAAACTTATTTTTTCTTTTTCTAGATCAATTACCAACCTCACTGGATCAAGTCTCATAATTCTGACATGTATTTTGAGCAAATTATTCCCCTTTTTGGACTTAGAAAATCCTGGTTAAAGTTTTGCGTGCAAGTACATACAGCTATTACTAAAAGGCATATAGATTTGAAACTTATTTTTTCTTTTTCTATATCAATTACCAACCACACTGGGTCAAGTCCCATAACTCTGGCATGTATTTTGGGCCAATTATGCCCCCTTTTGGACTTAGACAATTTTGGTTAAAGTTTTACATGCAAGTTTCTATCTCCAAAACTAATGCAGATATTGAATTGAAACTTCACATGTGCCTTCGGGGTTATAAAACTAGTTGATAGCTGCAAATCCCATAACTGATATGCATTTTGGTCAAATTATGTCCCCTTTTGAACTTAAAATTCTTTTGATATTTAACCTTTTTGGGTAATATTTTCCTGCTTCTGGGGCAATATTTCGAATAGTCGAGCTTGGCTGTCTTATGGACAGCTCTTGTTATATTTTTGCTGCCTAACGTTATGAAATTCTTATTAAGTAAAATAATTTGAATTGAAAAATATTAAGAACAAAGTGTGACTATAATTTTCATCCTGTTTTAAGCAAATAATTTACAATACAATTGAAAATGGAAGAACAACTTCAAACTGGTTATTATTTATTTAAAATTTATACACAATGTACAAGTAGATCTGCATTTACTGTGAGTGATATGGATTATATCTCACTAATAAAATACAATATTTCATCAGCATAAAAAAAGACTATACCAGTTGCACCAGTGGTTACTTTAAAATTAACAAAATATAAAATAGTTCGTGAAATTTGATTTATACACATAAAAGTGTTAGTTTTGTTTCAGTATGTACACCGGGAAAAACACACAATGGTTCGATGCTAAACAGTACACTGTCACCATCACGGTCTTACGATTCACAACTAAACAATCTACAGAAGGAAACTCCTCTGAGTGCTTCAAAGAAGTAAGATTTTGCATTACTTATGTGTGTTTGTACACATGTAGGACTGCTGAGATAAAATCATTTTATAGCATGTTATATACTTATATACTGCTTTAAAATAAAGCATTTTGCACTGCTTATTAATATTATGCAGAAGGGAGATACAGGAAAAGTGTAGTTTATTAAATTTATGTAAAAGTTATAAAATTTTGAAAGCCCCTTTACAAAAAATATAATAACCAGGAGCAAAAACTACATTGCCTTGTGTGATCATGTAGTTATATATGAGAAAAAAAAATGGTTTATTCAGTGGCTGAAAGCTTTATTTGCATGGTCCGGGGGAAAAAATGAAAAAAAAAATGTGACTTTAATGCACATACTTTGTGTGATATCCCCGCCTGAGTTATGTATGTCCAGCTGAAAATGAATTGTTTGGTTTTTGTTAGCTCACCTGTCACGTAGTGACAAGGTGAGCTTTTGTGATCGCCCTTCGTCAGTCCGTCGTCTGTTCACAATTTCTTGTAAACACGATAGAGACCACAGTTGCAATCAGTTTTATCAAACTTACACACAACTTGTATTGGCATAATATCACGGTTCCTTTTGAAAACTGGCCAGATCCCATCATGGGTTCCAGAGTTATGGCCCTTCAATGGCAAAAATTTACTATTTTTGGCTTGTGTCAGAACACGATAGAGACCACATTTTGCAATCATCTGAAATCAAACTTGCACACAAGTTGTATTGGCATAACATCTCGGTTCATTTCAAAAACTGGCCAAACCTCATCATGGGTTAGAGTTATGGCCCCTTAAAGGGCCAGAATTTGTTATTTTTGGCTTGTGAACACGATAGAGACCTTATTTTGCAATCAACTTTAATCAGACTTGCATACAACTTGTATTGGCATAATATCTTGGTTCCTTTCGAAAACTGGCCAGGTCTCATAGGTTCCAGAGTTATGGCCCCTTAAAGGTCCAAAATCTGCTATTTTGGCTTTTGCAGCCATTTAGAGACTTCATGTAGGCGTTGATTTGTTACAAACAAAATATCTTCAACAACAATAAAACTTGAATTCCATGATGAATCTGTCAGATCCAGAGTTAGTTTATATCTGATTACCGTTCCTGATGTTAACTAAAATGGATTTATGTCAGTAAGTACTTGTAGGACTCATTTGAAATTTCATTATTGTCATCAGTTGGACTGAGACAATCAGGGTAGATAACTATGGACTGATTTTATGTCAAATTACCCTCCCTTTATTTCAAATTAAAATGGGTATATATCTCTGTAACTGATAAAGATACTGATCTGAAATTTCATGTTTGCCATCAGATGGACTTTGACAATCGGTGAAGATACATATTGAATGAATTTATGACAAATTACTTCCCTTTGTTTTTTGTAAATAAATATACCTTAGCAGTTTCTAATGAGATTGGTTTGAAATGTTATTTATGTCTTCCGTGGTAAGAAAATGTCATGTTAGATAACTCTTGTTTAAACATGTTAAAAGAACTGCAATAATTTGAAACTCTTCAATAGTAATCAACATTGTGAAATGACATTTGTGAATTAGATTTTATTTTGCCTATTTACAAATTATTTTCCATTTATAAAGAAAATTTTGATAAAGCTGTTGTTCGTGTGGAAGGGTCTCAAATAGTCAAGCACACTGTCATTATACAGTGTTTGTTTGTGTATAGCATACATCGGTTCACAGGGCTTTTTCACCCTATCTCACGGGGCCGATATTCGGCCCCATTCCCAATGCCAAATATGCTCTCTTTTCCCAATCTGGAGCAAAGAATTTCCAATCCAATGAAAAATTTCCCAACTGAAATCAGTTTTCTGTTTTTCAAATTAATTTTGTTTGCCAAGTAAATCAAACAAAATTTTGGAAAAACCAACTTGTTTCTATTTTTAGTAACATAACGTCTGCAACCTCGGCAAAAAATAATTACATGATTTTGCTGAAGAAATGTATGATTTGTATGCCAAAACATCTCCACCAGTAAAATTTTAAACTGAAGATTTAAACAAATATTATTAATTAAAAACTCACCTAATTTGTCAGTATATTTTCCCAAATTTGACAATTTACTGCGTTAAAAATTCCCAATATGACCAGGGGCCTTTTTCCCAAAACTCCCTGAAAAAGCCCTGGTTCATACAATTTTTCTTCATGATTGGTCCTCTACATTGCCTGAATAGTACTTGTATGAATAATAGATAATTCATAAGAGTGTTTTATAGCAATGTACAGTATCTTGTAGATATGTAGATATGCGTGTTCCATGGAATACCCTGTTCAGCTCATTTTACAGGGTTCGCACAGGCCTTGAAAAGTCCTTGAATTCGATGGTAGTCCTTGAAAACTCCTTGGAAATGACAAAAATCCTTAAAAAACCTGGGAAAGTACTTGAATTTTGAAAAAAAAAAAATGCTTGAATTTGACCTTTCACTCTTTGAAAACATTCTGTCCGTAACTTTGCTTTGCAAAATGAATAAGGCTTAAAATAAATCGGACAAAATGAAAATAAATTCTTGAAATTGCCGGATCGAGTCACTTATTGATTTCTCCGTATGCTATGGTAGTGGTCTACGGCCGCATTTTATCAATATTTACAAGTAGAGTGCTATTTCTACTGTATCACCGTTTGTATATTTCCGTTTCCTTTTAAATATTCCGGTGAATAATAACTCGCAATTTTTTGCTGTTTGCGAGTGTTTCCAGTGAATTTAAAATGAGTAAGAAAATAAGCATGTTAGCTCAAGTAAGTGGGAGACAAAGGACGAATATAAACAGTGGCTGAAGCGCTATAAAGCAGACTGAACGAAGGGTATATGACGTCGTATGACAAAATTCTTTACATATCAACAGTGGGAGTGCGCTAAAAAATCACAAGAAAAGCGATGAACATCAGCAAAATAGTGAATCACATCAATCTAACAATCCAGTTAGTCATTTTCAAAGGTGTGACAAGTGATGGTTGTTTTATTTTTGCATTACATGATGAACACAATAAAAACTCGTTAAAAGTTGTTCAGATTAGGTCACGGTTTTGAAAAGAAAATAGTCCTTGAAAATTTGTAAATAGTCCTTGAAAAGTCCTTGAAAAGTACTTGAATTTTGTCTCTGATATTCTGTATGAACCATGGTTTATGATTTCATTTAGAAGTATACAAATAAGAAACTTTGCGGCATTGTTTCTTGCTCGGATATTCAAAGACCTCGTATAGTAGCGTAAAGCATCAGTATGCCGGTTTTCCTGTACCATACACTGTCCTAGTAAGTTCAGTGCTGTTTCCCTGTGACCTAGGTTTGATTCTGTTTTAATGGTAGTGTCAAGTTCTGCAAGTGCATATTGTTGATCTGTCAATCTCTGAAGAGCCCTGTAAGTCTTGTATTGTAGGAAGTAGAGGTAAGGGAGACAGTCTACCACAGCGCAGTCCATCCAAGTGTCAGATAATTCATCCCTTTCAAGCTTGTCCTCTTGTGTAGATCTAAACATTTCATACTGCAACTCTTTAGGAACACAGCAAATTTCACACTGCAGAAATCTGACACAAAATGCTGTTTTTTGTTGTATTAGTTCTTCATTTCCATTGTTAAATTTATGCATGAATCCTTGCCATGGGTCATTCAAGGGATGATTGTAACATTCACATTCAGGTTCAACAGTATTCAGATCATACTTTTCTTTAGTAATCCTCAGAAAAAACTCTGCTCTTTCCATATCTCCTGCACTGTATAATGCTGATGCAAGTTTCAGTTTACCAGATGCCACATCTGAGTTCAAACCAGCTGAAAACCAGGCCAGTGCTTCTGAAGATATACTGTGAGCAGTTTTAATGTTGTGAGATGCTATCACAGATCCTAGGGAAGATGAAAGTGGAAGTGCTAAAAGCTTCAGTGCAGATTTTTTTAAACTGCTAAAACCCACTTCTCTGTACATTTTAGTTAGTGTTAACATAATGTTTGATAAAGTCTCACGCACTATCGCATATTCCTTATCATGATTAATTTTTTCACAAAGGAACTTGTGACTGGCACCTACTGTACCAGCAACATCAAGTAGCAGCTGTGCTGAAATTTGGGCATGTATTTGGGCTGGAGTTTTATGATACTGAAAAGCTCCATCTATATTCATTTTCACCATTAGTCTTGTACCAAGGTCATCAATGCGAATCTTCAGCAGTGCACGGCCCTCACTTTGTATGATATTTTGTAGGGTTTCAAGATCCATAATTTTGTCAAGAGGAAAAATTCTTCCAGACATAAGGTTGTTTTCATGTATGATAAAATGCGGACATTTTTCTTGTCTTACACAGTTCTTCAGTACTGTAAGGCAGCACATCAAACATGGGAGTAAGTTAGATTGCACCCAGTTATTTGAATGTGTATTCTGTATACAATGGAATAAAACTGTTTTACACATGAAACTTGAAAGGACACCATTACACCGAGTTTTAAGAATCATCTTCATCAAAATGTAACATCTTAATTGTGTGATGTTTAAATTGAACATTAGACATCTTTCAGCCTGGGAAGTAGATATTCTCCATTCAAGTTTTTCATGCTGGCCATTTTTACTGCTCACTGGTACAACAAAACATCCTGTATTCTCACAGTATCTCTTCACGTCCTCTGTAGGCCATCTTCCTATACCTTGTCTTGATAACCATGGCTGGGCTTCTGCAGGCCATGAGTTACAGTGGAGTGCTGCAACACAATCTTGATCAGAAAAACCAGGTAATCCTTGCATTGATGCAGCAGGACCATTTATAACACTTCCTTCTATAGCAACATTTCTATAAAGTGTGTTCTTCAGCAGCAATTTGTCTCCGATAACTGTATGATATATGTCTGGTTCATGATCAAGTGCAGCAGTACAAATAGGAAGAGGCTTGTCATTCCTCAGACTTTGTAGTAGACAGTAACCAGGTGATGTGGTCTCATCCTGTATCATCAGTAGACTTTTCCTGTCAGGTTGCCACTCCCCCCAGTGCTGTATCACATTCCGCTCATTATGGCACGTAAGTGTATCAGCATCTGAATCGAGTCCTTTTGTTGTAGACCCTTCAGACTGGCTACCAAAATGATAGATGGAAAGGTTCCTGCCCATCAGTCTCTCTGTACAAGTCGACATAGTTTCCTTCAACAAGTACATCCTCCTCCTCTTCAGAATCATTCCCTCATTGACACCAATATCATTGAGCACCTCTGACAGTTTCAGTGATACAGTTCGGTAATAATCAGGTTTATGTGACATTCTGAAAATGTAAGACAGAAAAATTTTGATGCTTTTATCATTGTATTATTTCTTTAAATGTATTTTTTTATTAAAATATTAGAGTAGCTCAGAAATTTTGGCATTATAAAACAGGGCTCCGGAAATTTTGATAACTCAATCGGTCCGAAACGAAAATCCTGACATTGGCGCTACCCCACCCACCGCATTCCCAATATTTCATAGTTTGTAAAAAGTGATAATAGAGTAAAGAAATAAGCATGTCATGCATTAAAACTGAGTAACCGGTCACCGCAAGTTACCATACAATGAAGACAGTTATTCAGTGTTATGTGTGATCATTACTTTGTTTAAATTTCGATGTTTTTCCGAGAAAAAAAAAAATACTAGCAGGGATAAAATTGCCGAGGCATTGACACCGTGTACGTAACTAGTCTAAAAGCCAACGCTCGTGACTTCGGTACCGTATACACGACAGATACTTTGTGATGTTTCCTCATTCTTTGACGGAATAATATAAAATACAATGCGTCAAAGTGAATTACATGACACATATTCTCTGCTAAACAGCCTCAGTATTTTAAGAATACTCTGCCGCGGACCGAATGTGTACGTTATGTTGTGAACGCCGAGATTGAATTTCCCACATGTATAGTACCAAAAGGTCACGTTGGTTGGCCACGGCTATTTCATTTTTCTTACGTTGTACTTCAATACACAACTACATTTTATAAAGTTATAATTTTGCTCTCTTCTGATGTAAACTAAATTTCATTTTGAAACGTTTTTTAAAAGACCGATTTGATAAATAGCGCCACTCCGGTTTTCTTTATCATTCGTGTTTGCCAGTCCATTTTTTCCTTTTTCTCTTTTTGTACAGTCCTGTTGCAAATACGATTTTCTGCACTTGTTTCAACTAGAACCCCAACAGATGAATCATGCAATTTTTCAAATCAAGTAATTATAGAAATTATTTTTATCGGTTTTCCGTGTTGTCACAAATTGACATACGGGCCTTATTTTATCTGTAGTGTAAATGCAGGTATTGCATCATCTTTTTGTAAATTTTTGAGTTATTGAGGTAAATGTCAGATTTCACGCATGAAATACCTCTCATGTTTTTCTGTATTTCATAACTTAAATTTCCATGTAAATTTCATTAAATTCTGTTCAGTAATAAGAAAGTTGATATTTTATAAACTTCAGTAATTTATGTTTTTATCCTCAAAACCACTATAATGGGCCTCAAATTGTCAATTTAAATTCGCGCCAAAGTAGTTAGATTTCCCGGCTATATCGTGAATCCCGTGAAAATGACAATAGTCATAGCTCACGGCTTAGCCGTGAATCCCATGAAATTTAGTATTTGGCGGGACATTATCCTTTAAATAGACTGGACTAGATATGCCTTGCGCACACCACCTTACGACTTTATAGACGAATCTATGTCTGAATTATTTTCTTGCTAGAAATTTATGCTCGATCGAGGTAAGAAATTTATTTGTTAGATTTTTGTATGATTTTTGCATTACGATTTTTATTTGGTAAATTTTTGTTCATTCTACAGAATTCTGTAACATTTACTTTTCGGCATATGATTTTAGCTAGTTTCGGTATGTCAGGATGATTTATTAAATTTTTCAGACTTTTGTAAATTATTTCGAAAGAGGAATCTAAAATGTTTCATTTATATAAGATGTAAAATTTGTACTGAAATTTGTAACATGATATTTATAAAGTACTTTGTTTCAAAAACTTATGTCAAACATTTTGTTAATTATGGAACGCCATTACTGCATTGTATGGTTATGTATAAATCTATATGGCAAGTCTAGTGCCATGTTTGTAATATATTATTGTAATATGAAATTGTGTGACAGTCTATTGCACACACATACAATGTCCGTTTTAGTGTATGGCATTAGATATTATATGGATGCCAACTATCATATAACGTTTGATTTACATTGAATTTTGTTAATTTGTAGTTGTAAATAATGGCTGCAGTTTATCATTTATAATGTTTCCTCATATACTTTTCATATCATTTCATACTTTAACTTTAGTCTTTTAAGTAAGTAATCTTTGTAACACGTGTGATGTCTTTGATTAAATGCAGTGACCATTTGTTTTTTAACCCGTGATCAAACAAAGCCTTTTGAAATAAACCATCCGTCAGATTCTGAATAAAAGAAGTGGATCCCCGTTGAAATGATTTGGATCCAGTCAGAAACATTTGGAAACCAGTCAAAAATGTTTAATACATTGCAGTCGACTGTCTGCAAACAATTAAGGATGTGCTGCGCGAGCGCTGATTGCGTCACATGCTAATTACGGACCGATTATGAAAGTGACAATCAGACAGTTTGACACGTTTATTGATTATCTGAGGGTGCAACCAACAATTTTCCTGCTTGGCAGGTGATCGTGTATTGAGATATCAGACCGAAATTTATACTTTTCTTCATTTTTACAGGACCGATTTTTTCGTTTTTTTTTTTTTGTTTTTTTTTCACTTTACGAATTGGTCTGAAAAGTCAAAAATCGGACCAAAACCGACAAACCTGCAAATTTCCAAATCCCTGTTATAAAATATGTACCTTTTTACTTTCTTGTGCTATATGATATATTATTACTGGTTTTAAAGGACATGATGACTTTTTAACAGAATAAAGTTTTTATTAATATGGTCAAGTGTGGCATATCTGCTGTAAATACATAGATATACTTTACTTTTTTTAAGAAGATGTGCCAGCAATGATCCACTCACCTTAAAATTTATTTCCTGTAAAAAATGTGAGTTTATTAATTGTCTATTTTTCTGTCTTTAAAGACATATGATGTTGATGACTTTAAATTTACTTTCTTTTTTACTTTTTAATGGAAATTCGATTCAAATTTACTTCCTCTTTTGGTTTTAATCAACTAAGAGAGGTAATTCATTCTCTAATAATAAGACAACTGCTGATTATTTCCCTTGACAGTATTAAATTACTAGAGAGGCATAGAGCTTGAGAAATAACTGGAGTTAAGTGTCCTTTTAAATAAGGCATTGGGAACCACTAAATCTAAAACAAATTCTTAACTGAGAAAAAGTTTAAGTACATGTACATAAAAATGATTAGTAACATTTAAGACTTAGCCATACATTTTAAGAAAAAAAAAATCACATAGAAAGAAAAGGTAATATAATTTTGGATTTTGATGAAACTTTACACACATGATCTCTGGGTAGCTCTCTTTCAAATTTCAAATGGCTCCTGTACATTGAATGTATTGGTATTTTTTCCTTTTTCTCTTTTTGTACAGTCCTGTTGCAAATACGATTTTCTGCACTTGTTTCAACTAGAACCCCAACAGATGAATCATGCAATTTTTCAAATCAAGTAATTATAGAAACTATTTTTATCGGTTTTCCGTGTGATGTCTTTGATTAAATGCAGTGACCATTTGTTTTTTACCCGTGATCAAACAAAGCCTTTTGAAATAAACCATCCGTCAGATTCTGAATAAAAGAAGTGGATCCCCGTTGAAATGATTTGGATCCAGTCAGAAACATTTGGAAACCAGTCAAAAATGTTTAATACATTGCAGTCAACTGTCTGCAAACAGTTAAGGATGTGCTGCGCGAGCGCTGATTGCGTCACATGCTAATTACGGACCGATTATGAAAGTGACAATCAGACAGTTTGACACGTTTATTGATTATCTGAGGGTGCGACCAACAATTTTCCTGCTTGGCAGGTGATCGTGTATTGAGATATCAGACCGAAATTTATACTTTTCTTCATTTTTACGGGACCGATTTCTTCATTTTTTTTTTTTTTATTTTTTTTTCACTTTACGAATTGGTCTGAAAAGTCAAAAATCGGACCAAAACCGACAAACCTGCAAATTTCCGAATCCCTGTTATAAAATATGTACCTTTTTACTTTCTTGTGCTATATGATATATTATTACTGGTTTTAAAGGACATGATGACTTTTTAACAGAATAAAGTTTTTATTAATATGGTCAAGTGTGGCATATCTGCTGTAAATACATAGATATACTTTACTTTTTTTAAGAAGATGTGCCAGCAATGATCCACTCACCTTAAAATTTATTTCCTGTAAAAAATGTGAGTTTATTAATTGTCTATTTTTCTGTCTTTAAAGACATATGATGTTGATGACTTTAAATTTATTTTCCTTTTTACTTTTTAATGGAAATTCGATTCAAATTTACTTCCTCTTTTGGTTTTAATCAACTAAGAGAGGTAATTCATTCTCTAATAATAAGACAACTGCTGATTATTTCCCTTGACAGTATTAAATTACTAGAGAGGCATAGAGCTTGAGAAATAACTAGTGTTAAGTGTCCTTTTAAATAAGGCATTGGGAACCACTAAATCTAAAACAAATTCTTAACTGAGAAAAAGTTTAAGTACATGTACATAAAAATGATTAGTAACATTTAAGACTTAGCCATACATTTTAAGAAAAAAAAATTCACATAGAAAGAAAAGGTAATATAATTTTGGATTTTGATAAAACTTTACACACATGATCTCTAGGTAGCTCTCTTTCAAATTTTGCCTTAAGGCAAAATATTGCCATGCCCGTATGACATGTACTTACTATAGGCTATATATATGCATCTTTGAAAATCTTCCTCTGAATACATAATAGCTAGAGCCTTGATGTATGACATGTAATATCAGAGTTTTACTGTACAGTGATTGTTCAAATTATTGCCCTAGGTTCAACAAGAGCACTGCCTATAGGTTGCTTGTTTGCAACTGCTGGACAATATATAAGAAAAAAGTTATAATTCAGATTTTCTAAGTACAAAAAGGGCCAAAATTTATCAGAGTTACATTTTTTGGCCTATATAGTCATTTAATGATGATTAAGAAGTGTGCAAAGTTTCACAGTTTTACCTCATATAGTTTTTGAGAAAAGGTTGGCCTAAACAAAAATTTTAACCAGCACTGACACCGACAATCAAGTGACAAGAATACCAAGTCTTGTAGAATTTTTAAAAACCAGAAAAAAAATGTGTGTGATATGTTTATATATAGGCTAACATAGAAGAAAGCTAACTCTGTACTTGCACCATTAATACATTATACAAACACACTTGAAGTCTTGTACACAGGTGAGCACTTTAGGGTCAATGACCCTCTTGTTTGATGTTCAACCTGTATCCCCCTTTAACTAATGGCTTGAACAGGTGCTCATTTAAGTAGAGAATATGTATATTAAGTAAAAAAGAAGTTACAGTATACATTAAATGAGCTGCACCATGAGAAAACCAACATAGCGGCTTTGCGAACAGCATGGATCCAGACCAGCCTGCGTATCCGTGCAGTCTGGTCAGGATCCATGCTGTTCTTTTTCAAAGCCAATTGCAATAAGAGAAACTGTTAGGGAATAACATTGATCCTGACCAGACTACGCGGATGGGCAGGCTGGATCCATGCAGGGTGGTCCGGATCAATGCTGGTCGCAAAGCCACTATGTTGGTTTTCACCTGGCGTGGCTCAGATGTTGTCTGCTTTAACAGCCTGGTTAATCAGCAATTTAGTATCATTGCTTTAGTTTTCATGACTCCTGCAATAGGTGAAATAGTAATATTGCAACTTCCAAAGTGTGAGGGGGCCTCCGTGGCCGAGTGGTTATGGTCGCTGATTTCAAATCACTTGCCCCTCATTGATGTGGGTTTGAGCCTCACTCGGGGCGCTGAATTCTTCATGTGAGGAAGCCATCCAGCTGGCTTACGGAAGGTCGGTGGTCCTACCCAGGTGTCCGCTCGTGATGAAATAATGCACGGAGGGGCACCTGGGGTCTTCGTCCACCATTAAAAGCTGCAAAGTCGCCATATTACCTATCATGTGTCGGTGCGATGTTAAATCCAACAGAATAAATAAACACTTTGAATCGAGGAAAAATGGGCAAATCAGCAGCATACTTGATTTATAGTGTTGTGTGTAGTAGTGTTTTGTTTGCTAGCCATTGATCATTTAGCTGCTTGTACATTTCATTTCTAGAAATACATTTTGTATGCACAAAATACAAAATTTAGCTAAGTTTTCAAGACAGGTTGGTTTTAATTGGAAAACTGTTTCAACAAAAAAAGAGAAGGAAAACAAGATAGATTGTATTCCTGTCTGTGATTTTGGCATTATCAACACACTTTCTTAGATTGTTTTCATCCTCTTTTGACATTGTTTCAATTATTGTTATTAATATACATGATGTAATCAGATGTAATGTAAATATGGGATAGTTTACTGTTGTTACTAGAATGATAATTTCATTTAATCTTTTGTTAAAGGTCAACTTCACAGTAACACAGATTTAAAGATTAAAGTTAAATTATTTGCCCAATCATTTTGATTTATGTGTATTGGCTTTCATCTTCATTCTGTCCATAAGTTATGATTGCTAATAGTATTAAAAGGATGATTTTATTCTATATTTCAATGATGTATAGCAAATCAGTTTTGGTATGTAAATTTTTACTTCCATAATCTCATCGCCTATTGCTTAAACAAAATTGTCATTATCACATCACAGCTTACTAGCATAGCACAGATATAGCCAGAAAAAACTGTAGATTAGAAAAAGATACTTCATTCAAAAGTGACTCAGTGGTCAAGGCTAAGATGTCTTTTTGTTTCTTCGTGTGTAACTTATAGCCAAGTGCGTACTCACTCTAACAGGGCAACCTCAGTTGATGACGAGTTATACAAAGCTCACATGGACACAACCCCGAGTAAGACGAGGAAAGGGTCGGTGTTTGGTAGTCTGGAGAAAGTTTTTAACATGCTTACACCAAAGAAACAGAGAGGATCTTCTTCAGATGGTCCAAGGAAGGTCAAGGTCAGTGTTAGGGTGTTGGATGTGGGTTAAGTAAGTCTGGCAGCATGGTGTTTACAAATTTAAAGGACAGGATTTGAAGCCTTAATTAAGGGAACAGACTGCCTTACACATTTTCTTGGAGCTCCAATAAAGATTTAAGAAAAAATAAGATGTCGTATGTCTTTTAAGTCTTTAAAGATTTTTATGCCCCCGAAGGGAGGCATATAGTTTTTGAACAGTCTGTGGGTCTGTCAGTTTGTCCGCAATTTTCGTGTCCGGTCCATATCTTTGTCATCGATGGATGGATTTTCAAATAACTTGGCATGAATGTGTACCACAGTAAGACGGCATGTCGCGCGCAAGACCCAGGTCCGTAGCTCAAAGGTCAAGGTCACACTGAGACATTAAAGGATAGTGCATTGATGGGCGTGTCCTGTCCATATCTTTGTCATCGATGGATGGATTTTCAAATAACTTGGCATGAATGTGTACCACAGTAAGACGACGTGTCGCGCGCAAGACCCAGGTCCGTAGCTCAAAGGTCAAGGTCACACTTAGACATTAAAGGATAGTGCATTGATGGGCGTGTCCGGTCCATATCTTTGTCATCGATGGATGGATTTTCAAATAACTTGGCATGAATGTGTACAACAGTAAGACGACGTGTCGCGCACAAGACCCAGGTCTGTAGCTCAAAGGTCAACTTCACAGGAATGATCCTTGGGTGGCCCCCTTTCAAAATGTTCAAAGAATTGAATTCCATGCAGAACTCTGGTTGCCATGGCAACCGAAAGGAAAATCTTTAAAAATCTTCTTGTCCAAAACTGCAAGGCATAGAGCCTTGATATTTGGCATGTGACATCATCTTATGGTCCTCTATCAAGATTGTTCAAATTGTGCCCCTGGGGTGAAAAGAGGCCCCGCCCTGGGGGTCACAGGTTTTACATAGACTAATATAGGAAAAAGCTTTAAAAATCTTCTTGTCTAAAACCACAAGACCTAGGCCTTGATTTTTAGCTCACTGGAGTCAAAGGCTCAGGGTGAGCTATTAGGATCACTCACCGTCCGTCGTCCGTTGTCAGTAAACTTTTACTTCAAATGACATCTCCTCATAAACCGCTAGGCAAATTTCATCCAAACTTCACAGGAATGTTCCTTTGGTGAAGCTCTTCAAAAATTGTTCAAAGAATTGAATTCCATGCAGAACTCTGGTTGCCATGGCAACCGAAAGGAAACACTTCAAAAATCTTCTTCTCAAAAACCAGAAGCCCTAGAGCTTAGATATTTGGTGTGAAGCATTGCCTAGTGGACCTCTACCAATTTTGTTCAAATCATGACCCAGGGGTCACTTGATTTTACAAATGAAAATCTTCAAAAAATTGCTAAAAATAAACCAGAAGGCCTAGAGCTTAGATAGTTCACATGTAGCATTGCCTAATGGACCTCTACAAAATTTATTATACCCCCACCAAACATGTTTGAGGGGGGTATATAGGAGTCAGTTTTGTCACGTCGCGTCCCGTCCCGTCCCGTCCCGAAATCTATTATCTCAGTTATTACCAAATAGATTTGATTGAAACTTAAAATACATGTTCCACCTTATCACCCACATCATGTGACACAAGGTGCATAACTCTGACACCAAGTTTTCATGAATTATGTCCCCTTTAACTTAGAATTTAAGGTTAATTTTGTTGTATTTTCACTATATCTCAGTTATTCCTAAATGGATTTGATTGAAACTTAAAATAGATGTTCCACCTCATCACCCACATCATGTGACACAAGGTGCATAACTCTGACACCAATTTTTTATGAATTATGCCCCTTTTTACTTAGAATTTAAGGTTGATTTTGATGTATTTTCACTGTATCTCAGTTACCACTGAATGGATTTGATTCAAACTTAAAATAGATGTTCCACCTCATCACCCACATCATGTGACACAAGGTGCATAACTCTGACACCAAGTTTTCATGAATTATGTCCCCTTTTACTTAGAATTTAAGGTTAATTTTGTTGTATTTTCACTATATCTCAGTTATTACTAAATGGATTTGATTCAAACTTAAAATAGTTGTTCCACCTCATCACCTAGATCATGTGACATAAGGTGCTTAACTCCGACATAAATTTCTTATGAATTATGTCCCCTTTTACTTTAAATTTAAGGTTGATTTTGGTGTATTTTCACTATATCTCAGTTATTACAAAATGGATTTGATTCAGACTTAAAATAGTTGTTCCACCTCATCACCCACATCATGTGACACAAGGCGCATAACTCTGACACCAATTTTTCATGAATTATGTCCCCTTTTTACTTAGAATTTAAGGTTAATTTTGATGTATTTTCACTATATCTCAGTTACTACTGAATGGATTTGATTCGGACTTAAAATAGATGTTCCACCTCATCACCCACATCATGTGACACAAGGTGCATAACTCTGACACCAATTTTCCTTGAATTGTGTCCCCTTTTACCTAGAATTTAAGGTTAATTTTGATGTATTTTCACTATATCTCATTCTGATTGGCTTAGAGCCAAAGGGAAGTAACCTTTTTTTAACTTTTGTACTGAGTTTCTTCCCCTTAAATTCCAGGAATTAGTCTATTTTTAGAAATCCTATTTTTAGATTTTCAATATTTTAGGTATTTTTCTAACTTTTTTATTATAAGTCCTATGTAAAAAGTAAATACATTTTTCTGTGGTAACATGGATCGGTAAGACACTTTTTTAGCTCACCTGTCACAAAGTGACAAGGTGAGCTTTTGTGATCGCGCGGTGTCCGTCGTCCGTCGTCCGTCCGTGCGTCCGTGCGTCCGTGCGTCCGTAAACTTTTGCTTGTGACCACTCTAGAGGTCACATTTTTCATGGGATCTTTATGAAAGTTGGTCAGAATGTTCATCTTGATGATATCTAGGTCAAGTTCGAAACTGGGTCACGTGCCATCAAAAACTAGGTCAGTAGGTCTAAAAATAGAAAAACCTTGTGACCTCTCTAGAGGCCATATATTTCACAAGATCTTCATGAAAATTGGTCAGAATGTTCACCTTGATGATATCTAGGTCAAGTTCGACACTGGGTCACGTGGGGTCAAAAACTAGGTCAGTAGGTCTAAAAATAGAAAAACCTTGTGACCTCTCTAGAGGCCATATTTTTCATGAGATCTTCATGAATATTGGTCAGAATGTTTATCTTGATGATATCTAGGTCAAGTTCGAAACTGGGTCACGTAGGGTCAAAAACTAGGTCATAAGGTCTAAAAATAGAAAAACCTTGTGACCTCTCTAGAGGCCATATTTCTCAATGCATCTTCATGAAAATTGGTCAGAATGTTCATCTTGATGATATCTAGGTCAAGTTCGAAACTGGGTCACGTGGGATTAAAAACTAGGTCAGTAGATCTAAAAATAGAAAAACCTTGTGACCTCTCTAGAGGCCATATTTTTCATGAGATCTTCATGAATATTGGTCAGAATGTTCACCTTGATGATATCTAGGTCAAGTTCGAAACTGGGTCATGTGGGGTCAAAAACTAGGTCAGTAGATCTAAAAATAAAAAAACCTTGTGACCTCTCTAGTGGCCATATTTCTCAATGGATCTTCATGAAAATTGGTCAGAATGTTCACCTTGATGATATCTAGGTCAAGTTCGAAACTGGTCACGTGGGGTTAAAAACTAGGTCAGTAGATCTAAAAATAGAAAAACCTTGTGACCTCTCTAGAGGCCATATTTTTCATGAGATCTTCATGAATATTGGTCAGAATGTTCATCTTGATGATATCTAAGTCAGATTCGAAACTGGGTCACGTGGGGTCAAAAACTAGGTCAGTAGGTCTAAAAATAGAAAAACCTTGTGACCTCTCTAGAGGCCATATTTTTCATGAGATCTTCATGAATATTGGTCAGAATGTTTATCTTGATGATATCTAAGTCAAGTTTGAAACTGGGTCACGTAGGGTCAAAAACTAGGTCATTAGGTCTAAAAATAGAAAAACCTTGTGACCTCTCTAGAGGCCATATTTCTCAATGCATCTTCATGAAAATTGGTCAGAATGTTCATCTTGATGATATCTAGGTCAGGTTCGAAACTGGGTCACGTGGGTTCAAAAACTAGGTCAGTAGATCTAAAAATAGAAAAACCTTGTGACCTCTCTAGAGGCCATATTTTTCATGAGATCTTCATGAATATTGGTCAGAATGTTCATCTTGATGATATCTAGGTCAAGTTCGAAACTGGGTCATGTGGGGTCAAAAACTAGGTCAGTAGATCTAAAAATAGAAAAACCTTGTGACCTCTCTAGTGGCCATATTTCTCAATGGATCTTCATGAAAATTGGTCAGAATGTTCACCTTGATGATATCTAGGTCAAGTTCGAAACTGGGTCACGTGGGGTTAAAAACTAGGTCAGTAGATCTAAAAATAGAAAAACCTTGTGACCTCTCTAGAGGCCATATTTTTCATGAGATCTTCATGAATATTGGTCAGAATGTTCATCTTGATGATATCTAAGTCAGATTCGAAACTGGGTCACGTGGGGTCAAAAACTAGGTCAGGAGGTCTAAAAATAGAAAAAACCTTGTGACCTCTCTAGAGGCCATATTTCTCAATGGATCTTCATGAAAATTGGTGAGAATGTTCAGCTTGATGATATCTAGGTCAGGTTCCTAACTGGGTCATGTGCAGTCAAAAACTAGGTCAGTAGGTCGAAAAATAGAAAAACCTTGTGACCTCTCTAGAGGCCATATTTTTCACGAGATCTTCATGAAAATTGGTGAGAATGTTCACCTTGATGATATCTAGGTTAAGTTTAAAAGTGGGTCACGTGCCTTCAAAAACTAGGTCATTAGGTCAAATAATAGAAAAACCTTGTGACCTCTCTAGAGGCCATATTTTTCAATGGATCTTCATGAAAATTGGTCAGAATTTTTTATCTTGATGATATCTAGGTCACATGTGCTCAAAAACTAGGTCACTATGTCAAATAATAGAAATAACGATGTCATACTCAGTTGAACACTGGGTCATGTGGAGATAGGTGAGCGATTCAGGACCATCATGGTCCTCTTGTTTATATTCACCTTTAGTGTATCTCTAATATTAGAGATTTTTTATATTTACTAGTATTACTATACTAGTATTACTTATATGTGGAAGCCCAGGATGAAGTACTCCAAAGACTAAGTATTTTTAAGATTTCGTATGGTTGCCATTCTTCTGTGACAAGACCGTATGGTGGGGGTATGAGTCACTCCTGTGACAGTTCTAGTTAAAATCATGACCCCCGTGTCAAAATTGACCCCGCCCCAGGGGTCACTTGATTTTACATAGGAAAATCTTAAAAAAATCTTCTTCTCAAAAAGCAGAAGCCCTAGAGCTTAGATATTTGACTTGTAGCATTGCCTAGTGGACCTCTACTAAAGTTGTTCAAATCATGACCCCGGGTTCAAAATTGACCCCGCCCTAGGGGTCACTTGATTTTACATATGAAAATCTTCAAAAATGTTCTTAAAATAAACCAGAAGGCCTAGAGCTTAGATATTTGACATGTAGCATTGCCTAGTGGACCTCTACAACATTTGTTCAAATCTTGACCCCCAGGGTCAAAATTGACCCCGCCCCAGGGGTCACTTGATTTTACATAGGAAAATCTTCAAAAAAATTCTAAAAATAAACCAGAAGGCCTAGATCTTAGATATTTGACCTGTAGCATTGCCTAGTAGACTTCTACAAAATTTCTTCAAATCATGACCCCAGGGGTCAAATTGGCCCTGCCCCATGGGGTTACTTGATTGTACATAGAAAAATCTTCAAAATTTTCTAAAAATAAACCAGAAGGCCTAAAGCTTAGATATTTGACATGTAGCATTGCCTAGTGGACCTCTACAAAAAATGTTCAAATCTTGACCCCCCCCCCCCCAGGTCAAATTGACCCAGCCCCAGGGGTTACTTGATTGTACATAGGGAAATCTTCATAAATTTGCTTAAAATAAACCAGAAGGCCTAGATCTTAGATATTCAATATGTAACATTGCCTAGTAGACTTCTGCAAACTTTGTTCAAATCATGACCCCGGGGTAAAATTGGCCCCACCCCAGGGGTTACTTGATTGTACATCGGAAAATTTTCCAAAAAATTTCTAAAAATTATCAGTTTGACATTTGAAACATGTAGCTCATATAACTCTGGTGAGCGATCCAGGGTCATCATGACCCTCTTGTTTGTATGTAGCATTGCCTGGTGGTCCTCTACCAAAATTGTTCAAATTATGCCCCTGGGATGAAAAGAAGCCCTGCCCCAGGGGGTCTCCATTTTTACGTAGACTTATATTGGAAAAAAAAAGCTTCAAAAATCTTGCCTGAAACTGCAAGGCCTAGGCTTTTGATATTTTGTATGTTGCCTTTCCTAGTGTTTCTCTACCAAAATTGTTCAAATCATGTCCCTGGGATGAAAAGAGGCCCTGCCCTGGGGGTACCAAGTTTATCATAGACTTATATACGAAAAAAAATAAAGATCTTCTTGTCTGAAAGTTCAAGGCCTATGCCTTTGATATTTTGTATGTAGCATTGCCTGGTGGACCTCTAACAAGTTTTGTTCAAATTATGCCCCTGGAGTGAAGAGGCCCTGCCCTGGGGGTCACTTGTTATAATTATGAGTTATACAGGAAAAAATACTTCAAAAATTATCATATCATATTTCCTAGACTGTTTAATTATAATTTCCTGATGACCCTAAGCAATTAGGGATCACTTGACTGTGACCTTGACCTACAGACCTACTTTCTTGTTTTTTTTTTATGATACAGCCTTGAAATTTGGATGACATGTACAGTTTTACACACCGATCTTAAAACTGACTTTCAGTTACCATGAATGTGACGTACTGACCTACCTTCTTAATATTTTTGCATCAGTTTACCATTTGAAACATGGCTTACTTAGTATATTACTCAGGTGAGCTATCCAGGGTCATCATGACCCTCTTGTTTACATGTTAAATTTATTAAGCATTGAGCTATAGGTAAATCAGGCATGGCTTAAGAAAGCTTTAGTTTTTCCGCAGATTTGTTTGTGCAGTATATGTGCATGTATAATGGAGTTATTGTAACAGTAGCCTGATTTGGGATGTAGTATTTAGCTGGAGCTGATTTTGCCACACCAGATAACACAAGACACATAAGTTTATGCACTTTTTAGCTCACCTGTCACAAAGTGACAAGGTGAGCTTTTGTGATCGCGCGGCGTCCGTCGTCCGTCCGTCCGTGCGTGCGTCCGTCCGTAAACTTTTGCTTGTGACCACTCTAGAGGTCACATTTTTCATGGGATATTTATGAAAGTTGGTCAGAATGTTCACCTTGATGATATCTAGGTCAAGTTCGAAACTGGGTCACGTGCCATCAAAAACTAGGTCAGTAGGTCTAAAAATAGAAAAACCTTGTGACCTCACTAGAGGCCATATATTTCACAAGATCTTCATGAAAATTGGTCAGAATGTTCACCTTGATGATATCTAGGTCAAGTTCGAAACTGGGTCACGTGGGGTCAAAAACTAGGTCAGTAGGTCTAAAAATAGAAAAACCTTGTGACCTCTCTAGAGGCCATATTTTTCATGAGATCTTCATGAATATTGGTCAGAATGTTCACCTTGATGATATTTAGGTCAAGTTCGAAACTGGGTCACGTGGGGTCAAAAACTAGGTCAGTAGGTCTAAAAATAGAAAAACTATTTGACCTCTCTAGAGGCCATATTTCTCAATGGATCTTCATGAAAATTAATCAGAATGTTCACCTTGATGATATCTAGGTCAAGTTCGAAACTGGGTCACGTGGGGGTAAAAACTAGGTCAGTAGATCTAAAAATAGAAAAACCTTGTGACCTATCTAGAGGCCATATTTTTCATGAGATCTTCATGAATATTGGTCAGAATGTTCACCTTGATGATATCTAGGTCAAGTTCGATACTGGGTCATGTTGGATCAAAAACTAGGTCAGTAGGTCTAAAAATAGAAAAACCTTGTGACCTCTCTAGAAGCCATATTTCTCAATGGATTTTCATGAAAATTGGTCAAAATGTTCACCTTGATGATATCTAGGTCAAGTTCGAAACTGGGTCACGTGCAGTCAAAAACTAGGTCAGTAGGTCTAAAAACAGAAAAACCTTGTGACCTCTCTAGAGGCCATATTTTTCAATGGATCTTCAGGAAAATTAATCAGAATGTTTACCTTGATGATATCTAGATCAAGTTCGAAACTGGGACACGTGGGGTTAAAAACTAGGTCAATAGATCTAAAAATAGAAAAACCTTGTGACCTCTCTAGAGGCCATATTTTTCATGAGATCTTCATGAATATTGGTCAGAATGTTCACCTTGATGATATCTAGGTCAGCTTCGAAACTGGGTCACGTGGGGTCAAAAACTAGGTGAGTAGTTCTAAAAATAGAAAAACCTTGTGACCTCTCTAGAGGCCATATTTCTCAATGGATCTTCATGAAAACTGGTGAGAATGTTCAGCTTGATGATATCTAGGTCAGGTTCATAACTGGGTCATGTGCGGTCAAAAACTAGGTCAGTAGGTCGAAAAATAAAAAAACCTTGTGACCTCTCTAGAGGCCATATTTTTCACGAGATCTTCATGAAAATTGGTGAGAATGTCAAGTTTAAAGTGGGTCATGTGCCTTCAAAAACTAGGTCATTAGGTCAAATAATAGAAAAAGCTTGTGACCTCTCTAGAGGCCATATTTTTCAATGGATCTTTATGAAAATTTGTCAGAATTTTTTATCTTGATGATATCTAGGTCACATGTGCTCAAAAACTAGGTGACTATGTCAAATAATAGAAATAACGACGTCATACTCAGTTCAACACTGGGTCATGTGGGGATAGGTGAGCGATTCAGGACCATCATGGTCCTCTTGTTTTTATCAGGTCTGGCAAAATCAGCGAGAGGTGAACCACAGTATCCCAGATCTAGCCACTGTTATAATGACCCCCTGTATTATACACCTCCAGCTTTTTGTTTATTGTATTTTAACAAATGATGACGAAATATTCCTCTGAAAAGTTATTTTTGTGCTCTATTTACAAATATTGGTCAGGTCATGAATATTAATTAATGAAAGAAATGTAGGATTTTCAGTGCAGTACAGAATTTTTCTGCCTATTGGTAATTGCTTGTGAAAAACAATCCATATGTTTTACAGAATTTACGTAGATTTATATTAAATAAATATATCAAGGTGTATGTGTATACAATAATTACTCTGTATATTTCTTATGGCTTACGGCCTCCAGCGATGTTTATTTATGTTCTCAGACTTTAAAACTTTAAAATATTTTTCACATATTTATTTCAGGCTTTACATAATGTGTTCAGAACAAATGAAACAAATGCTGATGTTGTTCTCGCCAGTTTAAAGGCTACTGTAGAAAAGAAATTTATTCCATTTAAACAGAGCGAGTAAGTAATTTTGTCACTGTGTTCCGTAGAGTTCAAATCTGTCTGTCCATTCATCTGTGCAGTTAATAACCTTGTTTTTATTGCGGTGCAATTTGTCTGGTATTTGCTCTAAACTAAAACTAATTGATAGTTCTTGTTAGAAACATTTTTTGCTCGACTATACGAAGTATGGAGAGCTATCCTACTCGACCTGGCATCGGCATCCTTCCGCGTCCGCACTTTGGTTGAAGTTTTGATGCACTTTCTCTTTATCTTTGTTATTACTTAATGGATTTACTTCAAACTTAAAATAGTTGTTCCTCATCATCATCCACATAATATGGCACAAGGGTCATAACTCTGGTACCAATATTTCATGAATTATCCCCCCTTTGTACTTAGAATTTCAGGTTAAAGTTTTGGTGCACTTTCACTTTATCTCAGTTATTACTAAATGGATTTGATTCAAACTGAGAGTAGTTTTTCCACATCATCTCCCATATCATATGACACAAGGTCCATAACTCTTACCATTATTTAATGAATTATCCCCCTTTTACTTAGAATTTTGGGTTAAAGTTTTGATACTCTATCTCAGTTATTACTAAATGGATTTGATTCAAACTTAAAAAAGTTGTTCCGCGTTATCACCCACATCATATGACACAAGGTCCATAACTCTGGCAACAATTTTTCATGAATTATGCCCCCTTTTACTTAGAATTTAAGGTTAATTTTGATGCATTTTCATTATATCTCAGTTATTTCAAAATGGGTTTGATTCAACATGACACAAGGTGCACCAATATTTCATGAATTATGCCCCCTTTTTGCTTAGAATTATACTTTTTTAATGTTTTGATACACTTGATCCATATCTCTCTTATTACTTAATACTTTTTACACAGGCTCAAGCTATTATCCAATATCTTCATCCACATTGTAGTCATTAAACACTCCAGTGACACATTCAGCTTTATCAAAATGTGCCGAGTTTCTCCATCCAGCATCGAAATAGTTGAGCGCGCTATCTCCCGTGACAGCTCTTGTTCCTTTTACTATTTAAGACTTACTTTTGCTGTGTTCATAATAGTTGTAACAAAAACTGGAAGCTAGTTTAGTGACTATCTCTGCTAGATAAAAACCAGTGCTTTGGGCTTATTATGAGTTACAGTGGATTCTTCTGAAGTGTTTGAACCAACATATCTTTTGGTTATGTATCCAATATAATGTTCCTTTGACCTTATGTTGACCAAATATACCAGTGATGATGTGTAACTAATACAGCTTATTGCATTGCAGTTACACCCTTCGTTGTACTGTGATGGATGATTGGGGGCGTGTCAAACTTGCCTTTGATCTGGAAGTGTGTGCTATTCCTAAGATGACATTTGTTGGCGTGTGTAGAAAGAGAGTTAAAGGGGATACATGGCATTATAAAAAACTTTGTGAAGATATTTTATCCACTGCAAGATTGTAAGTTATACATGTTTTTCAGCATTGGAAAAAACGGGATGTACTATGTGATGGTGCGTCCGTCCGTCCGTCTGTCTGTCAGTTGTAATTTGTGCCCAGAATATAACTTTAAAACCATTAAAGGTATTGACTTTAAACTTGCACTATAGGTAGATGGGTGATGTGCGCATTTGAAACGGCTCTGTAGGTTAAAGGTCAAGGTCACAGATTGAGCTAAAAGGTCAAAACTGTCGATCATATTTTGTGTCCGGAGCATAACTAAATAACCATGCAAGGTATTGACTTCAAACTTGACATGTGGGTAGGTGGTGATGGGACGATTTGCAGAGCACATGAACCAGGTCTGTAGGTAAACAGTTAAGGTCACAAATTAAGCTGAAAGGTCAAATCTGTCCGTCATATTTCTTGTCTGGAGCGTAACTTATTAACTATTAAAGATATTAACTTCAAACTTGGCATGTAGGTAGGTAATGACGAGATCATGTGCAGAGAGCATAAACCTGGTTTATATGTCCCGTCATAGTGTCAGTGAGGAGCATAACTTATTAACCATTCAAGGTATTGACTTCAAACTTGAAACTTGGGATGTAGGTAGGTGGTGATGAGACAATGTAGGGATTTTTCTAGACCTCTAAAAAGGGCAGGGTGCTGCTAAAAAGGGGCAGGGTGCATTTTGCGCATTGCGTACCTTTGTCTACGAAAATCATAAGGTAGATTTCCATGGTTTATGTTGTAATGTCTACATTGTAAGGTACTACAGAAAGATTTGCAAAGAATCTGAATCATTCAAGAATGTCAGGAAAAACATTAATACCTGTTTGTCTATATAACATGCTTATCATTTATAAATACATGCAATTTGTTTTATGTTTGCATGCATTATTTTTGTCTTGAAAGTTTTCTTGATTAGAAATACAGTATACCATAAAGATACTTTTGAATAATTTAATAATTCTGGTGCAGATCTGTCATTATACATTCATTATATTACTGAACGTACCGTTGATACTCGTGTATAAATAAATGACCCCCTCCCCCCACGAATCGTGGGTGCATATTATACAAAGGTGTAGACAATTTTCCAACTACAAAAAATAACTTTGTTTACGATTTTCGCCATTTTGGTAAAGGGAAACTACTCTACGCGCTGACTGTCTACGCTAAATTCTGATATTGCCGTTACGTTCTGTAAAAGATCGAGTGGTTTATTTTCTTTTAAACAAAATTAATATCATACAAATTTAATAGTATTTTGATGAAATAAATATAACAAAATCATAGATATTCTGATAGGCAGTGATACTAATTAAAGATCGACTGTTATCTTCAACCGAGATCAAACTGTGAACAACAAAATTGACACGAGGTGCCACGCTAATTGCAGATAATTACTGGCCATTAATCGGCATTTAATAAGCAGCAGACTTTGTGTTAAGATATGTTTTTTTCTCCTTTTTTATTCTGTTTTGCAGTTTGCTTTAACTGCTGACCTATCTAATTGTTGTTTATTACAATTCGGTCGGTCGTCGTCTGCTACTGATACTGCATACATGCCTCGGGCAAATACACAGCACCTGTGTATAGTTGGTGTGTGTCATAACTTTGTATCTACTGACAATTATTTGGGAAGGTATTTTCAACTATTTTGACAGATGATTGATGGGCAGTTCGTTTAGAAATACTTCATTAATGGTCAAAGGGGCATGCTAAAAGGGCAACGGGGTGCTGAAGAAAGGCAAAAGGGCGGCGATTTCGGGCAGAGGGGCGGCGCTAAAAATGGGCAGGGCGCTGCGCCCTGCTATTCCGCTCTAGAAAAATCCCTACAATGTGCAGAGTGCATGAATGGTAGGTCAAAGGCCAGGGTCAAATCTTCCCATCATATTCGTGTCCAGAGCTTAACTTAAAAAATACTAAATGTATTGACTTTAAACTTAGGAAGGTGGTGATGAGACAATGTGCAGAATGCAACAATATACATTAGAACCCCACCCCACAAAGAAAAAAGTGTTGTTTAGTTTCTTGCCCTTTAGTATCCTGTTACCACCACCACGCGCGCGCACACACACACACACACACCTCACACACAAAAAAATAATCAAATTTTGCTTCCGTCGTCCTCTGATATGACCCTTTGGACGTATATTGCTTGCTTGGTGGAGCTCTTGTAGTTACCACGGTAGTTGGCATTTTTAGCTCTTTACAATTTTTGAAATATGACAACTTTTGTTCTCACCATTTAATAATTCAAAATACTCTTTATTTAGTATATTTGAATCCTGTTGACTGTTTGAAAAAATAGCATATTACAATGACAATAATTATAGTTCTTAATGTGTGAGTATGTTCAAACTTTGCTGTCGCTATGAAATTTCTTCGTTATGAATCTATTTTATTTTTATATTTCTTCAGAATGTGCTGATGATGATGCCCAGTTTACAGCAATAGTGCCCTAACTTACACAGAGTACTGTGATATATCTATAAATGCATACCTCACACTGAGAACGTTGAATCCAGTACAGAAAAGACAACCAAACTCTTCCTACTGTGATTTGTTACAAACTTGATTTTTGTTGGAAATAATCATAATTGAGCTGCGCCATGAGAAAACCAACATAATGGCTTTGCGACCAGCATGGATCCAGACCAGCCTGCGCATCCGCGCAGTCTGGTCAGGATCCATGCTGTTCGCTAATGGTTTCTCTAATTGTAATAGGCTTTGAAAGCGAACAGCATGGATCCTGACCAGATGCGCAGATGCGCAGGCTGGTCTGGATCCATGCTGGGCGCAAAGCCACTGTTGGTTTTCTCATGACGCGGCTCATATATATAAGCTGCAACGTTATGAAGCATAACATGTCTAACAAATCTTGTCTGCAACAAGCAGTTTGTGTCAGTAATTCCAGATGTGTGTGTATTTAACCAGATAAATGTAAATGTTAAGTAGGCAAAAAATTATGAATGTCAAATGTATGAATTTTGCTTTTTAACTGTGTACATATTTTACAATGTATTTATAGACATTTTACTTAACGTTTTTCTCTTACTGTTTTAATTGTCGAGAAGTTTTATCGCTGTAAAAAGACTCATTTTTGCAATGAAATATATGCATGTGTATCTTTGGAAATTTTGGTATCATTTAATAAACTTGTGTTTATATGGGTCTTCACGGCAAGGTTATGAATGTTGCTAACTTCCTACTACTTGTCCCGCCATGCAAGCATTAACATTGTTAAATTTTGTGTCGGGGGTGAAACCAGCCGACTAATGCAAAGTTGGTATCAATCCGTGTCTCATAAAGTACCAGTACACATAGGTGCCATATATGATCTAAGCTGTTTGTGTGATCATAAGTCAAACAAATTTTATGGACCATGAAGTATCTTTTCTTACATTCTCTCTGTTTTTCATAACTTGCTTTTTCCTATCTTCAGGAGGCTCAAACTTCTCTTTTTTCCTATCTTAAACAACCTGTTTTTCAAAAACTGTTCATTTCTTTTAGAACAACCCAAATCAAGGTAATTGGTAGCTGATTAAGACTGTGATAAGGTATGTTTTAGCCAATGGTTACTTGAAATACTATATGTAATAATTACTGGTATGAAATTTTTTAAAGTTAGTAACTTTTTTATTAGTTAAATGCTCGTATTTTATCTTGCATGTTGTAAAATGTGATATAGTTGAAATGTCTTTGTCTTACACTTGCATCCAGTAATTAAGATTGCAAAGTTATTGTGTTATATGTGGCCTGCCAATGATTTGCTGATAATTTGCTAAGATTCTAAACCCGTACACTATGTTACTGGTAGATTTCTGTAGTCACTATAAATGCATTCAAATGTGAGAAATTACATAGAAAACTAAGCAAGAAAATATTCTAATATTTTTTTTTATTGTATTTTGTAGGGAAAACACCTTTTATTTTGTGTTATAACATCTGAATCCTGAGGGATTCTGAAGATGTTATGACACAAAATGAACATGCGCTAATGCTTTTCTAGCATAAAAACTAATAAATAAACACATTGTCCGTCAACGTCATTAAATTGGCATGAAATGCGCGGGAACGTCTCGAGTTGTTTTATCGCTTTGCGTCATTTCCTTTTGAATAATCAATTTTGAGGCTGTAATGCATATAAAAAGATGTTTTAACAGCACTCGAGCGCGAGAATCTCTCTGTTAACACATGTTTTCTCTCCTGTTAAAACACCCCCAAAAAGTGACAAGAACAGCAATTTTATGCTAGAATTCAAATTAATGATTATTTGTGAGTAATATATGTAAGCTTGTGATATCATTGTTAACTAACAAGCTCAAGGCTATCAGCAGATTTATGAGAACTTTAGTAGTCCAGTTTTACTTTAATCTTCAGGAAATAATATTTTTGCAATTTGTATTTTTTTATCATTAAAATTCACCATTGTGAGCTTCTGGGTTTCCATAATTGCATTTCGTATTAAACTGCCTAGGTATATATAGTTTGATATTACATCTTCAGGAAATGCCATTTCTGCAATCTGGTAATTTTATCATTAAAATTCACCATTGTGAGCTTCTGAGTATACATATTTGCATTTCATATTAAACTGCCAAGACATAATTTTAGCAGTTTTGTGTTGTGTATACAGCTTGTCTCAAATGTAGAATTGTAAATACTATTTTGTATGTGCAGCTGACATAATGATGCATTATGTAAAATCATGTCATTGCCTTATGAATATTAATAAAATGTAAAAAACGATTGTGATTATATTTTCATACCCATATTTCATTCATATTTTGTCCACTTTATTTCAGTTGTCAAACCTGTACTTAATGTGGTAAGAAATAGATGTGGAAAGTTTGATATTACATGCATTTTAAAATAGCAGAATGTAAATGATCCAGTCAAGATTTTGATTCAATCAGGTTTGAAAACAAGAGGACCATGATGGTCCTGAATCGCTCACCTGCCCCCACATGAACTGAGTATGACGTCATTTTTAGCTCGACTATTCATAGAATAGTGAGCTATTGCACTCGCCCATGTGTCGGCGTCCGCGTCCCGATTTTGGTTAAGGTTTTGTATGTAAGCTGGTATCTCTGTAACCACTTGTGGGAATGGATTGAAACTTCACACACTTATTCACTGTGACAAACTGACTTACATTGCACAGGTTCCATAACTCTATTTTGCTTTTTTACAAAATTATGCCCCTTTTTCGACTTAGAAATTTTTGGTTAAGGTTTTGTATGTAAGCTGGTTACTCAGTAACCAGTTGTGGGAATGGATTGAAACTTCACACACTTATTCACTGTGATGAACTGATCTACATTGCACAGGTTCCATAACTCTGTTTTGCTTTTTTACAAAATTATGCCCCTTTTTCGACTTAGAAATTTTTGGTTAAGGTTTTGTATGTAAGCTGGTATCTCAGTACTTACTAATGGGAATGGATTGAAACTTCACATACTTGTTCACTATCATGATCTGACATGCACTAAGCAAGTCCCATAACTCTACTCTCTTTTTTTTCAAAATTATGCCCCTTTTTCGACTTAGCAGTTTTTGGTTAAATTTTTGTATGTAATCTGATATCTCAGTATCTACTAATTGGAATGGATTGAAACTTCACACACTTGTTCACTGTCATGATCTAACATGCACTGTGAAGGTCCCATTACTCTACTTGGCATTTTTACAAAATTATGCCCCTTTGACTTCGCAGTTTTTTGTTAAGTTTTTGTATGTAAGCTGGTATCTCAGTATCCACAAATTGGAAAGGATTGAAACTTCACACACTTGTTCACTGTCATATGACATGCAGTACAGAGGTTCAATACCTCTACTTTGCATTTTACAAAATAATGCCCCTTTTTCAACTTTTGTATTCATTCAATTGACAAGGCTGTTGAATAGTCGAGCGTTCCTGTCCTCCGACAGCTCTTGTTTCTATTTGACACAGTGACCTAGTTTTTGAGCTCATGTGACCTACTTCTGAATTGACCTAGATATCATCATGATAAAAATTCTGACCAATTTTCATGAAGATCCATTGAAAAATATGGCCTCTAGAGAGGTCACAAGTTTTTTTTTTATTATTTGACATAATAACCTAGTTTTTGAAGGCATGTGACCCAGTTTTGTATTTGACCTAGATATCATCAAGGTGAACATTCTCACTAGCTTTCATAAAGATCTCATGAAAAATACGGCCTCCAGAGAGGTCACGAGGTTTTTCTATTTTTAGACATACTGACCTAGTTTTGACCGCATGTGACCCAGTTTCGAACTTGACCTAGATATCAAAGGTGAACATTCTCACCAATTTTCATACAGATCCCATGAAAAAATGTGACCTCTAGAGAGGTCAAAAGGTCTTTCTATGTTGAGACCTAGTTTTTGACTGCAGCTGACCTGGTTTCAAATGTGACCTAGATAAAATCAAGAGGAACATTCAGACCAACTTTCATACAGATCCCATGAAAACTATGGCCTCTAGAGTGGTCACAAGGTTTTTTCTATTATTTGATCTACTGACCTAGCTTTTGACCGCACGTGACCCAGTTTCAAACTTGACCTACATATCATAAAGATGAACATTCTGACCAATTTTCATACAGATACAATGAAAAAATGTGACCTCCAGAGAGGTCACAAGGAGTTTCTATTATTTGACCTGATCTAGTTTTGGATCGCATGTGACCCAGTTTCAAACTTGACTTAGATATCATCAAGGTGAACATTCTGACCAATTTTCATGAAGATCCCATGAAAAATACGACCTCTAGGGAGGTCACAAGAATTTACTATTTTTAGACCTACTGACCTAGTTTTGAACCGCAGTTGACCCAATTTCGAACATGACCTAGAAATCACCAAGATGAACATTCTGACCAATTTTCATGCAGATCCCATGAAAAATATGGCCTCTACAGAGGTCACAAGGATTTTCTATTATTTGACCCACTGACCTAGTTTTTGACCGCAGTTGACCTGGTTTCAAACTTGACCTAGATATCATCAAGATGAACATTCTGATCAACTTTCATGCAGATCCAATGAAAAATACGGGCTCTGCAGAGGTCACAAGGTTTTTCTATTATTTGACCTAGTTTTGGACCAGACGTGACCAAGTTTCGAACTTGACCTAGATATCATCAAGATGAACATTCTGACCAATTTTCATGCAGATCCCATGAAAAATGTGACCTCCAGAGAGGTCACAAGGATTTTCTATTATTTGACCTACTGACCCAGTTTCGAACCTGACCTAGATATCATCAAGATGAACATTCTGACCAATTTTTATGAAGATCCCGAAAAAAATATGGCCTCTAGGGAGGTCACAAGAATTTTCTATTTTTAGACCTACTGACCTAGTTTTGGACCGCAGTTGACCCAATTTCTAACTTGACCTAGAAATCTTCAAGATGAACATTCTGACCAATTTTCATGCAGATCCCATGAAAAATATGGCCTCTAGTGAGGTCACAAGGTTTTTCTATTATTTGACCTACTGACCTAGTTTTGGATCGGACGTGACCCAGTTCCGAACTTGACCTGAATATCATCAAGTTGAACATTCTGACCATTTTTCTTGCAGATCCCATGCAAAATATGACCTCTAGAGAGGTCACAAGGATTTTCTATTATTTAACCCACTGACCTAGTTTTTGACCGCAGTTGACCCAGTTTCAAACTTGACCTAGATATCATCAAGATGAACATTCTGACCAATTTTCATGCAGATCCCAAGAAAAAAATGACCACAAGAGAGGTCACAAGGAGTTTCTATTATTTAATCTACTGACCTAGTTTTTGATGGCACGTGACCCAGTTTCTAACTTGACCTGAATATCATCAAGATGAACATTCTGACCAATTTTTATGAAGATCCATTGAAAAATATGGCCTCTATGGATGTCACAAGGATTTTCTATTTTTAGACCTACTGACCCAGTTTTGGACCGCACATGACCCAGTTTCGAACTTGACCTAGATATCATCAAGATGAACATTTTGACCAATATTCATAAAGATCCCATGAAAAATGTGACCTCTAGAGTGGTCACAAGCAAAAGTTTACGCACGCACGGACTGACGACGGATGCTGCGTGATCACAAAAGCTCACCTTGTCACTTTGTGACAGGTGAGCTAAAAATTGCAATGCATAATTGGCAGGGGTCATTGTTGTAGATTAACAGTTTGCATTAGGCGTAAATGTGATATCTTTTTATCTTTTGTTCATTTTTATTGGTGCCACAAGGTTTTACTATTATTTGACCTACTGACCTAGTTTTGGATGGGACGTGACCCAGTTCCGAACCTGACCTAAATATCATCAAGATGAACATTCTGACCAATATTCATAAAGATCCCATGAAAAATGTGACCTCTAGAGTGGTCACAAGCAAAAGTTTACACACGGACTGACGGACGGACGCTGCGTGATCACAAAAGCTCACCTTGTCACTTTATGCGACGATGCTCCTGAGTGGGCCCCGCATATTAACGAAAGAAGTTTATAAAGTAAACTTATAGTAAACATACTATGTACAAGTTCTCTCGGTATGTTTTAACTGCTTGTTGACTGCTGTCTAAAATGCAGACCAGGGCCTCTGAGTGATTAAGGTCACTGACTTCGTATCGCCTGCCCTTTACCAATACGGGTTTGAAACCTCCCCAGGAGTGAAGAATTCTTTATGCTAGGAAGTCATCTAGCAGGCTTATGGAAGTTTGGTGGTTGTACCCAGGCGGCCATCCATGCCATGAGCGTCTGGGGGTTTCCTCCCATAAAAGCCAGAAAAGTCGCTATATGGCCTAAACTATGTTGGTGCTATTCAAAATAGGTACAAATTACAAACCAGTGCCTGCATGGAAGGTGGTTGTAGAGACAGTGGTCAAACTGTTATCACCAGGATTCCAAATACAAGACTAATGCTCCACCCTAGTTTATAATTTTTGCTGAAGTGTTACTTGAGGAAACAGTCTAGTCAGATTTTAATCGTTTTCGCCTAAATAGGTAGTTATTATGTCTGAATAATCAGTAGGGGAACTATTTAATAATCGATGATTGAGGGATAACACGTTTAACATCAGTATGGGTTTATCAATTTTCATTTTTGATCTAATCAGTGGGGGAATATAAATCAACACAGTCCCCTGGGCAACTTCTTTTAATCTTTTTCAAAAATAAAATTCTACCTTGGTATCAAAATGTTCAAGAATAACTGAGCCTTTATTTTGATACTGAACCAACACTTGCTGCCAAAGTTTTAATGTCCAATATTATTTTCTTTCCATACTTCCTTGATGTGACCGCTGAAGATCAAGTACAGAATTTTTCGCTTGAATTACCATCTCTTACACTAGACAGGCCTGGGATTTTTCAGGACTGGTTCTGATTTCAGGCTTTTGACTGCCAGAATTTCCCTATACAGTGTAACTTCTGAAAACCGGAAACCTTTGAAAACCGCATGAAACTCAAGGTCTCGTTTTTTTCTGTTCTTATTTCTATATATTTTTAACTTCTGAAAACCGAAACTTTCGAATTCTGAAAACCGGACGATTTTTGAAGCACCGTTTATATTTTAACACTAAAACTTGACTTTCGAAAACCGAACAGCAAAATATTTGCTGGATTAAAAGTGTCACCTGATAATCCAAAAACGCTGTCAACATGTTCTTTTAACGGCACACATTTATTTTGACACGCTATATAATCACAATGATCATTTTATGCAAAAGTAAGGAAGTAATCAGCGATAACTTTCATTTGTATTCAATGAAAACGTGATGAATTAAAAATCTTACGTGTTAAAAACTTTCTTAATGTTTGAGAGAAAAAAAGATAGGTGTTTTAATTTAGTTACATTGATTAAACTGTGCATTATCAACATTAATTAAAATTTAATGTTGACGAACTCGGGACTCCCGAGAAAATGTTTGCGTAAATGCTATTATTAAAGATGTGTTGTTTCTTTTTATATTTGTTATTTATGTATTTATTGTCCTTAATGTTTGTAATTAATTAATTAATTGATTAATTTCTTTATATGAAATTGTAAAATTAAAAAGGATAATAATCTCCTTCATCCTACGTGTAAGAAAACATAACTCTTGTGCACCACATCTACTTTGCCTACAAACTTTCAAACTTCTCAATTCCGGAAACCAAACTTTTAGGCCGGTCCGGAGGTCGTACGGTTTTCGGAAGTTACACTGTATAACTGTATTGAAAGTAGGGATTTCAGGCTTGAAAATGTACATTTTCAGGCTTTTGATTTTTGACTGAATCCCAAGCCTAACTAGAATTGCCCATTAACGGATAGAATCATCAATGATTATAATTATTATTTACAAAGTTTGCACATTAAACTATATATCACTATGTATCTATATGTGTCGAGTGTAACATTCCTGTCTGTAGACTATGTAACTGTCCCATACTTTGTTGTATTTGGCAGTATGACTGGAAACTGGTCTGCATGGCACTGAGGGTACTGCATAACTCCGATATCATAGCGTCCTAAAATCAATTCAATATACTTTTATAATATACATTCAAACACAATTTCGATTTTTATTACAGTCATAGTTGCAATGAAAATGTTTCAAATAGAACTAATGCCGAGAGATATTTTGATCTAATATTGAAATGCTCAACTTTCCCATTTCTTCGCCAATTTTGAAAATTCTTTTAGTTCTAAATGATTTTGGAAAACCAAGAAGACAGAACTGGTGCTAAAAGAATACTGCCTTGCCATTTAACTTTATTTAATTTTAACCAACATGACGGCAGACTACCAATTTTAGCATTAATAGGTATAGTTTACTTACAAGTCTTCCATCCTTGAGTGAGAGCGACTTTGCCCAGACAATATTCTCTAGGTTTGTTGTGAGATCTGCTAGAAGTGGAGTTATCTGTGGGAACACTTCACAAGCAAATCTGTGCAAGCAAAATGAAAGACAATAAGAAAGTGTAGGTACCAAAAGATTATCCATTTCGAAATAAAAGATAGACAGAAAGTGCACCTGAAATTCCAATTCCAAGGGGGGATCATTTATGAAATATCTGTGCAAGAGTTATGGCCCTTAAGCCATATGATGTGGGTGATGATGAGGAATAACCATTTTAAATTTTAGGCAAATCCATCAAGAGAAGGTGTGGATACTGAACAGACGCAAATGCCTGGTCGAATAGGACAGCTCTCCATATACTTCGTACACTCGAGCTAAAAAGTAGTTTCAGACTTAACATACAGGTAAGACATAACAAAATAGACAAAATCTACAATAATTATTGAAACCCTTCCAAAAAACTTGGATGCAAATTACTTAAGTCTAAATAATAGGAAATTAAAGATGGCATGAAAATGAAATAAACTATCTGTATAAGGCCTAACTAGAAATGTGTCCATGGGACACAGATGCCCCCAGTACATAACAAAGGACACAGATCAACTTTGGGAAAACAATATGTTGCTTTTAAAAAAAATGCAAAAAATAACCATATATAATGTACATATAAACACATATGCTTTCTTCAGATTTTTAGGTACCTGTCCATCACTGCATACATTAAAATGAAAATTTTTTCCATGGTCAGGGGCCATAACTCCTACAATACTGAATGAATCCGGACGCGAAACCCCAGGTGCACAACTGCACATGCTGACCAACATCCCTGTAAACTTTGGTAACTCTAAGTCAAATACTTTTGGAGCTACGCGATACACAACATTAAAATGACCAATTTTTAACTAAGGTAGGGGCCATAACTCCAACATGATTGAATGAATCCGGACGCGAAACCCCAGGTGCACAACTGCACATGCTGATCAACATTCCTGTAAACTTTGGTGACTCTAGGTCAAATACTGTCCGAGCTACGCGCGACACAACATTCTCGGAAAGACGGACAGACAAGGGCAAATCTATATGCCCACCCGCCAAAGTGGGGGCATAAAAAAAAATTAGGGTAGTTAGGTCGGAAAAAAATTTTGGGGGGGATTTTTTTTTTATTAAGGGGGACTTTTAGGAAATTATTTTTGTGTCAAAAAATTATTACAAATAAGGAGGTTAGGCCTTTAGAGCATCAGTAAGTTGATTTCTAACATCAATGACCATGTGTAAAGCATAGAAAGTGCAGTTTTGCAACTTTTTGTTAAAAAGTTGAAAAAAATATTCTCCAATGCCATAAAAACATTTTGGGTCGGGCCAAAAATTTAGGGTAGGTCGGGATACCGGAAACAAACACTTTTTTTTAACGCCTAAACCAAATTAATACAGCAAGGACTTACTTGTGGTACTGAGCTTCAAGTTTAAGGTAGTCTCCCTGGAATGGCTGCTGTAAACGCTGTATCAGCTGATCTTTGCTCTCTATCACACTTTCAATATGACTGTTTAAACTTTTTATCTTTGCTATCCTCTTCTCTGCAACAAAAACGAAAACATCTTAACAGATCTATGCAAGACCTCACTTAAAAGAAAGTCTATCGCATAACAATTTTAAAGAATTTCAAGGTGGTTTTTTAGCTCATCTGATTTTTTGAAAAAAAATGATGAGTTATTGTCATCACTTGAGCGGTTGCCGGCGTCGGCGTCGGCGTCTTCGTCGGCGTTGCCTGGTTAAGTTTTATGTTTAGGTCAGCTTTTCTCCTAACTATCAAAGCTATTACTTTGAAACTTGGAATACTTGTTCACCATCATAAGCTGACCCTGTATAGCAAGAAACATACGGTAACTCCATCTTGCTTTTTGCAAGATTTATGGCCCCTTTTGTACTTAGAAAATATCAGATTTCTTGGTTAAGTTTTATGTTTAGGTCAACTTTTCTCCTAAACTATTAAAGCTTTTGCTTTGAAACTTGGAATACTTGTTCACCATCATAAGCAGACCCTGTACATCAAGAAACATAACTCCATCTTGCTTTTTGCAAGAATTATTGCCCCTTTTGGACTTAGAAAATCAGTTTTCTTGGTTAAGTTTTATGTTTACCGTAGGTCAGCTTTTATCCTAAACTATCAAAGCTATTCCTTTAAAACTTGCAACACTTGTTCACCATCATAAGCTGACCCTGTACAGCAAGAAACATAACTCCATCCTGCTTTTTGCAAGATTTATGGCCCCTTTTGGACAGAAAATATCAGATTTCTTGGTTAAGTTTTATGTTTAGGTCAACTTTTTCTCTTAAACTATCAAAGCTATTGCTTTAAAACTTGCAACACTTGTTCACCATCATAAGCTGACCCTGTACAGCAAGCAACATAACTCCATCCTGCTTTTTGCAATAATTATTGCCCCTTTTGGACTTAAAAAAATCATTTTCTTGGTTGAATATTATGTTTAAGTCAACTTTTCTCATAAACTATCAAAGCTATTGCTTTAAAACTTGCAACAGTTTTTCACCATCGTAAGTGGACACTGTACATCAAGAAACATAACTCTATCCTGCTTTTTGCAAGAGTGATGGCCCTTTTTAGACTTAGAAAATCATGGGTAGGACAATATTTCTATTATACAAAAAAAATCAGATGAGCGTCAGCACCCGCACGGCGGTGCTCTTGTTTTAAATTAATTTTCAGCTCATCTGATTTTTTGAAAAAAAAAAAATGATGAGTTATTGTCATCACTTGAGCGGTTGTCGGCGTCGGCGTTGCCTGGTTAAGTTTTATGTTTAGGTCAGCTTTTCTCCTAAACTATCAAAGCTATTGCTTTGAAACTTGGAATACTTGTTCACCATCATAAGCTGACCCTGTATAGCAAGAAAAATAACTCCATCTTGCTTTTTGCAAGATTTATGGCCCCTTTTGTACTTAGAAAATATCAGATTTCTTGGTTAAGTTTTATGTTTAGGTCAACTTTTCTCCTAAACTATCAAAGCTATTGCTTTGAAACTTGGAATACTTGTTCACCATCATAAGCAGACCCTGTACATCAAGAAACATAACTCCATCCTGCTTTTTGCAAGATTTATTGCCCCTTTTGGACTTAGAAAATCAGTTTTCTTGGTTAAGTTTTATGTTTAGGTCAGCTTTTATCCTAAACTATCAAAGCTATTCCTTTAAAACTTGCAACACTTGTTCACCATCATAAGTTGACCCTGTACAGCAAGAAACATAACTCCATCCTGCTTTTTGCAAGATTTATGGCCCCTTTTGGACTTAGAAAATATCAGATTTCTTGGTTAAGTTTTATGTTTAGGTCAACATTTTCTCTTAAACTATCAAAGCTATTGCTTTGAAACTTGCAACTCTTGTTGACCATCATAAGCTGACCCTGTACAGCAAGCAACATAACTCCATCCTGCTTTTTACAATAATTATTGCCCCTTTTGGACTTAGAAAATCATTTTCTTCGTTGAGTATTATGTTTAAGTCAACTTTTCTCATAAACTATCAAAGCTATTGCTTTAAAACTTGCAACAGTTTTTCACCATCATAAGTGGACACTGAACATTAAGAAACATAACTCTATCCTGCTTTTTGCAAGAATGATGGCCCTTTTAAGACTTAGAAAATCATGGGTAGGACAATATTTCTATTACACAAAATCAAAGGCCTGAATGGCCTGAGTCGGCTAATGATTGATGTACTGACAGTATAGTCTACCAGTTTCAGTTTGTTTTTAGTTTTTTTCTTAAAATTTCATAACACAGCTCGATATTTACCCAAAATATTATATCCGGATACCATTACACTTTTCTCCAGTTTGAACAATATATTTTACAAATTGTGATGATACGAAGACATTTAGCAGCAATTGGCAGTATCTGACATTGAAGTTTACGGTTAAATTACCTCTTATTTAAATCTTTTCATAAAAAAGTTGTTTCGTTTCGCCAAACATAGACGATCTACTTTCGATTTCAAAAACTACAAGAAAATACAATTTAATGTTTCGCCGATTTGTTTATTTCTTGAAAAATAAGAATTAATATCATTTTTAATATCAGTAGTAACTAAACAAACCAGTAACAGCTTCTTCTTCTGATAATTTATCTGTTTACTGACTGCAAAATTCAACCCACGCAAAGTTTATAGAAATCATACGATGCGTGTTTACGTTCAATGTGGGAGAATTAAGGCTGATCGGCTATGTTACCTAACGCATCCAGACGATTCAGATTTTGTTTTTAAAAAGCATTGTGTGCGTTACTGTAATTTTATATACGTTTTTATACGCTTAGAAATTATTAGACATGCGTATTTGCATTATTTCTATACGTAATTTACGCTCATACGCATCTTATCTGGAGCCCTGCTGGAACTATTTTTTGTCTTTCGCTGGATGTTACCCAAGCTTTGTAAGCCTGCGCAATTCTTAAAATGCACATTTATGCTTAATGAGTTACATTCGAGAATTGCACAATTACAAGTCATAAATATGACAGATTACATCATATATTGGTCATAGCAAAGGGAATTGACACAACTTAACTTCATTCATGCAGTGAACTGTTTGAAATTTGAGAAATCTAATGGAACTACATCCCTTCACATGTTATTTGGTCCATTTAGAGAATCGTTGGATAGCAAGGACTCGTCAAAAGGCTTTCAGCCTTTAGCCGACTCGAAAAATCAGATGAGCGTCAGCACCCGCAAGGCGGTGCTCTTGTTACATATATAATTAAATTCTGTGAAAAAAAATTAAGTTGCTGCATTACCAAATCAGAACAGGAATCTAGCACTCCTTTGGTTCATATAAAACAGCAAGTAAGCCATTGTAGATCTATCAAAACTTTGGGGTAAACAGTATTTACTGGGATTGCAATTAATCCAGTCATACTGTCAATGATACATGATTTCAAGTGACATAAGTACCATTTTAACCTACCAAGAATGTCTAAATGGGTTATATCTCTTGTTTCCTTATCTTGCATACGACACTGGATCTCAAAATTTATCTGAAATTTAGAGAGAAAAAAAAGACCTACAAATCTATTTTCCACTTCCCAATCATGCAAGTGTCATATACATTTTGATATAAACATAAAATTCTGCAACATCCAATCACATGATATAAGGAATTTTCATTGGTTGTACTTGTAGGTGCAGATGGGAATATCCAGCCTGGAAGTAACTGTTAATAGTTTATGCTGTAAAGAAGCTCTAGCAAGTTACTGCATAAACAGATTCCTGACATGCAGATATTTCAATCTGCATCTGCTTCCAATTCTATGATGCAAACCATATTATACAAATGATAAAATAAAAGAAAATGAACAACTTTCTTTACAGCACCATATTTGAACAAAGTACAGGAGATGCTATGTTAGTAAAACGAATGACATCATGACATCTCACATGTGGACAAGTTTCAGTTAAGCTTTATTACTGTAGCGTAACTTTATGTTGTTCTTGTGTAATAGCTTTTTGAATCAGGATCTTAACTATAAAGAACAAAGTGCAACTATCGCGACATTTAATATTTATCCTGTTTTACATAAAAAGTAAAACTTAACCCACAAATCTTCTCATAGTAAGTAATGTCATTTAAAGCACGAGTCATCTTACACCCAGTGAAGTAAGATGGAGTTTTCCAGCACAGGTGAAAACACTGGAAACTCCAGTCTATGCAATAATTTAAAAATCTTCCCTAAAACCATGGAAGGGTTACAATCAAAAACTAAAAACTAACCTTGTTCAGTTCTGCCTTTGCCTTACTCATCTTTTTTAACACCTGTATGAGTTTAATTGATGGCAGCTGACTATGGGCTTCATCATCCAGTTTCTCATCTTCATACTCACTTCTCTGTTAAATATTAAAACAAAAAAAAGAAATTCATTACTTTCTATAAATCAGCCACTACTTAAACAAGTAATGTTTTAGATTACTTCTGTTAAAGTAATTTCCACTCTGAGGTATATTTGAATACTGTAAAATCATTTAATTTCGTGGGCATGAAATTTGTGGTTTTGGTCAAAATGGCAATTTCGTGGGGATATGAATTCGTGGATTTCAATTTTTGAACATAAAATGAAAGGGAATTTTACTTGTTCGTTGGGATTAAATTTCGTGGATTCACTCAACCTTCGGGGTTTTGTCCTTCTTGTAAACAAGAGATCACAGAGTGATCTTGGCGCCTACCATTGAGCCATTTTTGATTGTTCCAAATTTCAAGACTAGCACAAGATCAATTTCAGGGTCAAAGTTCATTTCGGTATACAAAACTATGCATGTGCTTTAAATTTGGAGGCTGCAGCTTGAGAAATGTTAAAGTAGGTACTAGATAAAAATCAATGTCAAATTTCAATTCAGAACACAAAAATATGCACGTGATCTAAATTTGAAGCCTGTAGCTTGGGAAATGTGAAAGTAGGCCACTAGGTCAATCTCAAGATCAAAGTTCATTTAGGTACACAAAACTACGAATGTGGTCCAAATTTGAAGGCTGTAACTTGAGAAATGTGAAAGTAGGTCACTAGGTCAAAATCAAGGTCAAATTTCACTTCGGAACAAAAAACTATGCATATGGTCCAAATTTGAAGCCTGTACCTTGAGAAATGTGAAACTAGGTCACTAGGTCAATGTCAAGGTCAAAGTTTTTTTTCGGTACACATAACTATGCATGTGGTCCAAATTTGAAGGCTGTAGCTTGAGAAATGTGAAAGTAGGTCACTAGGTCAAAATCAAGGTCAAATTTCATTTCGGAACACAAAACTATGCATGTGGTCCAAATTTGAAGCCTGTACCTTCAAAAATGTGAAAGAAGGTCACTAGGTCAATGTCAAGGTCAAAGTTTTCTCCAGTGCACAAAACTATGCATGTGGTCCAAATTTGACGGCTGTAGCTACAGAAATGTGAAAGTAGGTCACCAGGTCAAAATCAAGGTCAACTCATGTCAATGTTCATCTTGCCACACAAAACTATACATGTGGTCCAAATTTGAATGTTGTAGGTTATTGACAAGATTTTAAAAGCTTTTCCCTATATAAGTCTATATGAACCATGTGACCCCTAGGGGCGGTGCCATATTTGACCCTAGGGGGATAATTTGAACAAACTTGGTAGAGAACCACTAGATGATGCTACATAACAAATATCAAAGCCCTAGGCCCTGTGGTTTTGGACATGAGGTTTTTCGAAGTTTTTCCCCATACAAGTCTACATAAACCATGTGACCCAGGGGTGGGACCATATTTGACCCCAGGGATATAATCTGAATCATCTTGGTAGAGGATAACTAGATGAGGCTTCATACCAAATATCAATGCCCTACTAAGGCTCTGTGGTTTCGGACAAAGTTTTCAAAATTTTTCCCTATATAATCTATGTAAATTATAAAAATAAACAAAGGGCCATAACTCACTCAACTAGAGCTATCACTAAAGGTGATGAATGTACCGCCCACATGCACTGACACAGTACATTGCAATTTGACACACACACGATTGCATAATTATGTGGACTGTATGTATATAGACCGTATGTATACAGTATAGTAACAAAAAACAAAGTCCCATAACTATGCAGAATATTTATCTAAAAGAACGTAACATGCACCATGCACAACTAGGGTTGGTACTGATCACCTGGGTGAAGTTTAATTAAATTGTGTGCAAGGGTTCGGAAGATTAGGCACGCACAAGATTGCATATGCAGACTGTATGTACATAGTATGTTAACAAGACACAAAGTCCCGTAACTCTGCAATTTTTGTCGTTAAAACAACCTAACATGCCCCACAAGTACTGTTGTTACTGATCACTTGTGTGAAGTTTCATTATATTGTGTCAAGGGGATGAGGAGAGATGGTGCGCACAAGATTGTGTCTATGTATATAGTATAGTAACAAAAAACAAAGTCCCGTAACTCTGCATTTTTTTTTTCTGAAAGAACCTCTGTGATTTTTTCCTTCTTTATAAAGTTCCCCTAAAAGGACTTTTTCCCAATTGAAAAATGCAATCTTTTTTCCCAATTATCATCCAAAAATTCCCCAAATGACCAAATTAAGTTTGCATTTTGATGATTGCAGAAGGAAAACTTAGTTACATTGACATTCACCATGATTTAACCATTCAAACAGTTTGTTTGATGATATTTACTTGGAATTAAAGGAAGAAGCATTCTAAATGATGTTATTAATTAACTATAAAAATTCCCAATCTGAGTAAAAAACCCACTATTTTTCCCAACTTATCCGGTACCGGACCTTTTCCCAAAAGGTCAAAAAAATCACTGAACCTAACATGCCCCATACACAACTACTGTTCTTACTGATCACTTGTGTGAAGTTTCATTAAATTGTGTCAAGGGGATAAGGAGAGATGGTGCGCACAAGATTGTGTCTATGTATATAGTATAGTAACAAAAAACAAAATACCGTAACTCTGCAAAAAATTTTTCTGAAAGAACCTAACATGCCACATGCACAACTACTGTTGTTACTGATCACTTGTGTGAAGGTTCATTAAACTGTGTCAAAGGGATGAGGAGAGATGGTGCGCATAAGATTGTGTCCACGGACAGACAGACAACCTGAAACCAGTATACCCCCCATTACAACTTTGTTGTCGGGGGGTACAATAATTGTTGAACCAGTCTGACTTTCAGGGGGACACAACTAGGGTACCAATACATCATTCTGACAAAGTTTGGTCAAAATCCCCCCAGTAGTTTCTGAGGAGATGCGATAACGAGAAATTGTTAATTGACAGACGAACGGAATGACGGACGGACGGACCACGGACGCAGAGTGATTTGAATAGCCAACCATCTTATGATGGTGGGTTAAAAACATGAAGGGGTTTTTGTCCTTGTTAAATTTAGCGAAGGGGATTTTGTCCTCTTTGTAAAAACGATGAAGGGGGTTTTGTCCGCCTATGCAAAAATGAGCGAAGTGGGTTTTGTCCGCAGGGGATTTTGTCCTACACTCGGTAAAATGAGCTGATTATTTATAACACTATCTGTGACTACACATGACTGATTTCTCCAGTACACAATAGAATGCATGCTAGGCATACAGTTACACTTACAGGAAGACACTTCCTATCTATCTTCCGTTAACGTCAAACCCCTTGCGGGAACGTAGACATTTTGCGCATCAAAATCAAAAAGAGAAAGAATATAGTGATAAAAATTTTTAGTGGAAGAAACTAAAAATAACTTTGGTGATGTAAAAAGGTTAAAACTTGAGTTTGCAGGATAACTAGGGTGAGGCATGTTCAAGGCTGCAAACTGCAGCACTGAACTGCTCTAGGGTAGGGAGGTAAGCGACACTGGGGAGAAGGTGGTTCCAATGGTACACTGTTCTCGGAAAATAGGAAAACTTGTAATAGTCAGTGGTTGCAGTAATTAACCTATAACTTAGGGAATGGCCATAGCGGACACATCGGGTCATTGGGGTCAGGTAATCTATGATTGGAACAGCAACCAGATCATGATGAATCTTATAGATGAGTAATAACCTAGAATCTATACGCCTTAAATCCAGTCGACGAAGGTTTAGGGAGTGTAACATATTTGTTACACTGGAAGTACGGCCGTAGTCGGTCTTGATCCAATGGGCGGCTCTCCTTTGGACACTTTCAATTTGGTCAATTTGAATTTGGGTGTGGGGCGACCATACCTTGGAGGCATATTCGAGCTGGGGTCGGACTAGAGTCTGGTAAGCAATGGGTTGGGATTTGACCTTAATGTTTCTTCGTAAAAACCCTAGGGTTTGGTTAGCTTTCTTGGTTGGCCTGTTTATCTGATTGTCCCATGATAGGTCATTTGAGATATCCACGCCTAGGTATTTAGCTGAGCTGACCGATTCAAGTTGGACTCCATGTAGGTAATACTGGGTAAGGACAGGATGTTTCCTTCTAGTGGCATGGATCACTTGACACTTGGAGGGGTTGAACTCCATATCCCACTCCAACTCCCACTTTTCTAGAAATTTTAGGTCATTTTGGAGAGTGACAAATTGGTCTGCAGATGACAAGGTTAAATATATATTGCCGTGTCATCTGCAAATGGACAGACTTTGGAACTGACGTTTTGTTGGAGGTAATTTATGTGAGCTAGGAAGAGCAGGGGACCAAGTACAGACCCCTGCGGGACACCTGACGATACTGGGATGGCATCAGAGGTAGTGCCATTTAGGACTACTAATTGGATCCTATTATCTAAGAAGCCTTTGACCCATCTTAGTGTGTTACCTCTGACTCCATATTCCCTATGTATACAGGTGATAAGATTTGTACATGAATATTTTTTATACTGAAATAATTATACGGGAAAACCGAAGGTTTTTCCGTCTATAGATAATGTGTACGTGTATATGTCAAAGTAAACCTATATACCGTTCAACTTGGGAATATGATCTATACCTTCACCGTTTTCGTTGTTGCTGTTTTTACCCACGATTCCTGGAACTGCTGCCGTGCAGTTTGCGCAATAAATAATTTTCAGGACGATATTTGATAAAATAAAATTGCTTATGAACGTTCCGGCGCCGCATTATCAAAACAAATCATTCTATCGAGTTGAAAATTTGCGGTATTCCCGGATTCAGAAATGTGTATTAGAGAGATAAATTGACAGCAAAGGCATGATCGTTGAGGCGCATGGCACCAAGTGTAGGTATGTACCAAAGAGGGTATACTGAACAGTTTTAAAAATAAGTATGTATGTAATTGGTGGCTTACTGGTACTGAAGATAAACCCGGACAGATGATAAAGTCGACCACCTTGGAATTATTTGATTGCAATTGGTTATTTATATAATTGAACACACCATCTAATAGCAACCACTTACAACACCAACTGGTGTAAACAAAAACAAAATTGTAATATTCTGTATAAATAAATGACCTACATTTATCTGTATAATAAAATATTTATCCAAAATTACTGGGGAAGAGGGTGTTTTTTTCGCATGCTCACTGTCAACAAATAAAGGCCTGCCATTGGGTCACTTTTCATTATTTGATCCAGAATGACTGTTGCAGCATTTTTGGGAAAGTTTCAATATAATACTATGAGGAAAATTTTATAAATGACAAAGTGGTCGAATTTATCAACGTTCTTACAGTCCCGATTTTACATACTCTTTTCAGGCCCTCACTTCATGTGAGTTTGCTTACTAAATACAAATCTGAATTATGTAAATTTTTCAGCAAAATTTAATGTTTTAAGCATTATTTTGATACAAACCATTGATAAAAATTTGCAGAAATAAAAAAGTTACACGTAAAAAATCCCTCATTTTCTGTCCAGGTTTATCATCAGTACCAGTATGGGTGCATTTTGGGACTAGATTCTGTGCACCCAAATATCACTATTATGATAAGACTTTAACTCACAGGGGCGTCGGAAGTGGGGCCGCAGGGGCCGCGGCCCCAATAATTTGCCCAAAAACGATTTTTTGTAAACAATACACGCTCTCCAGAGCAATGTGTTACCGTGGTGACGGTGACACGATCGGGGGGTGTTAATTGGAGTCATACACACGTGTCCGTGATTGGACTTAATTACGCATGAACAAATCAGCATGTTTTTAATTGGCATGTCTTTAGTTAATGGTACGTTTAAGCTTTGCCCGCCGCAAAGATCTAAGGTATTAATTTTTAAAATTCAGAAAAATAATTATCATGTTTTTGTTTAATGAAAGAGGTAAATGTTAAGATTTATCACACCGCTAAGATGTAAGGAATTAATTACATAAATTGCTTTTACTCGAAAAATTATTGTTCAGTACATTAAATACAAAAAAAAAAAAAAAAAAAAACATACATGCATTCTTTGTATTGCGTTACACATTATTAATTCTGATAAGTGTTTATTAAACTTTATTTTGCTTATAGTCATGTAAATAGTAAGAAAATACTGGAGACTTGAGATGCGATTCAGTACCCCTAAAATGCACCAGATCTCGCCATTTATGATCCTGTTTTTTAAAAATTTTCTGGGGAATATCCCCATACACCCCTTACGGGAGGGGGTATCCGCCTCTCGTACCTACACCCTCGCGGCCCCAATATCAAATACCTTCCGACGCCCCTGACTCATGAACACTTTTTTCCATTGTCTGTCTAGTCCTGACACATTTGAAGAAATGATTAGTTCTACGTTCATTTAAACAAACATTTTAAAACATTTTCCTTTGTTAATTTTTACAACAAGAGCAAAACCATCAGGCTTACTGTCAAAACTGAAAGCCAAAATGAAAATATCAGAAAGAACAATTTATGCAGAAAAAATAAAGAATCCGTACGACTAGGTTTTCCCGTCAGATAGGCAGCGCCTAATTTCAAATTAGCTGTTTGCTAACAGCTGGAAGAGCCTGATGATAGCCCTGTAAATCATTAACTTAAATGACCTTTAAAAAATGTGGCCAACAACAAGTCGGTTCTTGAATCAGAGGAAATTCATAAAACACAATTCACAAACCACATCCTCACATTTGCAACGTGACCAGTCCTCTCTCCTAGGAGAAGGGCTTTCTTAAGAGCTGTCAAAGATTTATCTTGATTAGCCCATGGGTTTCCAGAATCGGGCAAATGCGACAATTGTGTTTCCATGTTTATTTTTTTCAAAGTTGGTGCCGAAATCACAAAATCCTCCAATATGAAGAGTACTTGCTTGTACTTACTAGGCGCATTCGGCATACAAACCCGTGTAACTCTGACTAGATCACCCGAGTTCATCTGAGTGACACGAATAACACCTGTTGTCCGAACGCTTTATATCGAGTAACTGAAAATGATGGAGAACGTTACCTATATGCTAACAGTTCAAAAGCTTCTGAGCTGTAACAATAATAAAGAATGATTGCTACTTTTGACACATAATGACTTCATTTTTCAAAATAAGCAGCTGATCAGACGAGACAGTATCCATCGTATCAGAAATTCTTTTGAATTAGTGGACTACATGTTTATGATTTATGTAGTGATGTTAGTTGATTGCGTTGTATCTTACATAATGTTTGCATTTTCAATGAAAATGAAATAAATGATTTTTTGTGAAGAACCTAATGCTAGATATGTTTGATTACCATAATGAGGACAGACAGTCTGGTATCGTTGTTAGAGATGAACTGGTACGACTTTTGTCAGAGTGAAAAATCAGGCTGGATTATTATCAATCAACTATCAAGTAACACTTGGAAAAAAATGTTCAGCCCATAATGTTTAATAGACTAGAATTTTCTATTTTATGTTAATTTATACGTTAAATCATTTCTGAAGCAAGAGCTACAACTTATGTAAATCCTCTAATGTCTACACATGACTCTACTATCCCGACCCATTTCAAATTAAAAGGGTGCTTGGATTAATTATTTCTTTTTTTTTTTAATTTTTGTGACTGAAATTCATTTAAAGAAACAGTGGAGACCCTGATCACATGTTCTGTTTTGCGGTGTTCAATCTGCAATGTTTGCCAAGACCCATTTAAAGGACACTGGGCATAATGAATGTAGGACGTTTTGGCTAGCGGACGTTTTAGCCCGCACGTTTTGGCCTAGGATCTTTCGGCCTAGGATGTTTTGGCCAGGCATTTTTTGAGAGTAGGACGTTTTGGCCTAAAATAAATTGTGGTTTCATATCGTGCAAAATATGGTTTGGAGATTATTCTAAAGAATGTTATAGTAAAAGTGAACAAATTAAACTGATAATATTTTAATAATGACTCTGGACGGTAACCATTGCCACGCAGGTGTGAGAGAATCCATTTTCCACATTTAAGCTGAATGCCATGAACAGGTGCTGATACATTTACCATTTTCAACTACATGTACTTGTGTATATCTTGACAGGTGGTCGAATCCATAACCTTTAGCCAGGGACGTTGATATCACTTAGCCATGTCCATTGAAGAAATATGTTATGAAAATGAATAAGCTCAACTCTGCTGTCTCTATTCCCCCATGCTAACGATTGTTTTTGTTTTTTTTTTTTTGGATTGAAAATGTCTTTGTTTAAAGTGACATAACTGAATTCACCATGCTCACAAATAGCACATTACAAACAGTATGTTTTTTTTTCAAACCTTGTACGTAGTACAGCCATGAAATGTGCTTAATGCTAGTGTGACTTTTAAAAGACCAAGTACCAGTTCTTTATGTTGCTCAACTGGGTTCAACACCATTTCCAACAATCTTATTGCCATGACCTTTGGATTGGCAGTACAGAGCATCAACTACTGAGCTAACTAGACAACAGTACCATTTGTATCTGTAGAAAGGTTTGTTGGCAAGTAGGGAGGTTGAATGTTTTACTTACAACTTCAACATCAGTGTCTGGCTACTTTTGTGGATTACTAGTATTTGTCCTCATCACTCATTATGTGTTCGTAAGCCTAAATGTTTTTCTCAAAGTTGTACCTTGTGAACCTAGAAAGAAAACGCTTGTAAAGCTTTAAGAATCAGATCGAGAACCCTCGAAATATGCTTGACATGGATGTTGCTGTAAGAAGCAGATTTCCCAATCTCTATCATATCCAGCAGTATTTACAGATGGAGGCATGAATGCCAAAAGAGCATTTCAAAATTACTCTGCATTTAGAAGAAATTAAAAGGTTTTAAAAGAACAATGACAGCACGCTCTACTATTCGAAGGCAATTGTCAATATGAATGATTTTCGGTTTTAGAACTGAAATACTGTTTCAATGATTATTTGACTTGATTCTATGATCTCGCTTTAAAACCCTGAATAGATATAAGAAGTTTTCAACCCAGTACCGCCCTTAGTTTTGACAAGAGCAACTTGATGGTAAAATTTTAACCGTCATTTTCTTACTACAAAAAAGGGACCTAACTTTGCCAAAATTAAAGTAAGTTTTTTGCTTTACAACCGTGAAAACATGTGGGAAATGTTAACCCAATGCCCCCATTAGTTTTGGAGATAGCAACTTGCATGCAAACACAACAATATCTATGCAAAAGAAAGAGGGTATAACTTGACCAAAATTAAGGTTATTGGAATTGATGCTTTGACCTTCCTTTACATCACCCAATTGCTTTGACCTTCCTTTACATCACTGGAGACATATATGGAAGTTTCAATCCAATATATGCATTAGTTTCTGAGATAGTAATTTGCATGCAAAACTTTAATAAACAGCTTTTTCTAAGTTTAAACAGTGTGGCCTAACTTGGGGAAAGTTCAAGTAAGAGTTATGGAAGTTGATGTCATATCCTTTACAACATGGAAGACGTGTGTGAAGTTTCAACCGAGTATCTGCATTAGTTTAAAAAAATAACTTTCATGCAAAACTTTAACCCCCAAAAGGGGTCTGACTCATGTAAGAGTTATGAGGATTGTGATATGTTGATATGACCTTATATCTTACAGACCCGAAGAAATATGTGAACCAAACATCTGCATTAGTTTGGATATACTAACTTGCATGTAAAACTTAAAACTGCATTTTCTAAGTGCAAAAGGGGCATAATTTTGTCATAATACATATTAGAGAAATGGGGCTTGATCATCTGCGGTTAGTTAATGACCTTGAAAAAGTAAAAATAGGTTTCAAAGCAATATGTCTATTTATAATAAATAAGACCCATAATTTACAGTAGATTCGGTCAAGAATTATCTAACTTGATTATTCTGTTAGATCTGATAAGTGGAAAGACCTGTTTGAAGTTTCAATTCAATATCATCTCTAGTTATTGAGCCTTGATAGTAATTGCAGCCAAAATTTTACTAGGCTACCAACGACGCCATGTTTAAAGTGCTAATGCATTCGGATACGCTCACCCGCCTTCCCCAGCTTCAGGAGGTGGGTAGAATTCGGGTGACACAACTACCATCGCCCGGGTTACACGAGTTATACTCGAGTAATACCCAGGGTGACTCGGGTTAGCTCGAGTATGTATGCCGAACGCGCCCACTCTTACTTCCCATGACGGACGTAGTACCAGTCATTCAATCAATACCATTCAGATATGTTTAGTTGTTTCCATTGGCTCATGTAAATCGGTATGACTTTAGGTGGCAGGGGAGCGGTTTCGTAGTTTGGCCCCTGTGATTTTCTGTATAAACAGGACAGGGTAGATATAAAGGCATATCTATCTTACTGGTTATTTATCATTATTAATTCTTTAATATATCTGGGGAATGTGAAACGGTTAATGATTCTACATGACGGGTGTTTTCACAGGCACTTGGTTGCACTGATGGTATGTTGAAAATTCGCTTTTTAAAGAATCTTAAAAATTTGGTCTCAGGATAGATATAAAGATAAGGTATTGCACTCCGCCATTATCGGCCATTATCGGCAACGGAACTACGGTCGACTGGTTTTGCAAACGGTAGTAAGCCACTAATTTATCGTGGCGTGGTAACTAGAACTACCTAACTTATTTCATGCGTTAATATTACATATTAACTCTGTATTACTAAAACAGATCAATGGAAAAGACTGTAAAACGAACTGGAGTACATGTCGATTTTTGCCTACAGAGCCAGAACCATAACACAGACACGTCGACAAAGATTGTACAAGAATTATCATTACAATTTTCACAGAATTCATGATGGACCTCCAGAAATTTATAATTTTAACATGACATCACCGTACGTTAGGGATTCTAACTGACCAATCAGAGAGCTGCATTTTCGAGTACATGCCAGTTTCTACTTGGGTATAACGAAGTATATTTACAATGAAAATAAAGTAACTAGAAATAAATATCACACTATTTTAGATATCAAATTAAGATTTTTCAATGCACATGCTTCAGACGATGCAACAAACAACAAAACTTTGAAATTTTTTTCAAATATTATATGGATTTAATACCTTTATTTTAGTTTAAAGTTTGAGATTTTACAAAGGGGTCTACGATAAAGTCCGAGTGAAATGTAATAATCACCAAAGTGGAAATAATTATCATTGCGCAATGTTTTGGACATGATAAAATTATGAATGGTAATAACTGATTTGGTCTATTGCTGTACAGTTATTTTTTCCTGTCTCTTGACATGGTATTTTTCAAACATCTGATGTTGTTGGAGGAATACATAAGGTGTGCCTGCAGGTATAACTTCATTAGACACCTGGGTAGAACCACCAACCTTCCATGTACCAGGATAAATTTTTCAAGCGAAAGATTTCTACACCAAAGCAGGACTTATAATCCACACTGGTGAAGAGCATGTAAATGTTACTCCTCAGTTATGATGATAGTCTGTGTAAATATTTACTTACCAGCAATATGTAGGGTTATGGAATAACCTTTTTGACATTTCACTGGTTTAAGACCACAAACACTATAATAATCTATTTCATTTTCAAATTTAAAATTATAAATCCGTATTTAAACAAATCAGCACTTTATCTTAAGAAAAACTGACTTCAAAAACTTAAAATTCTATAGCCTTCTGAACATTGCCTCCATAATATCTGAAATTTCCATCGATAAAATGGATATCTCAAATTGCTAGCTAACCTAAAACCAGACAAAGCTGCAGGACCAGACCATTTTTGTCCAGTTGCCCCCAGGAACTTAATGATGAAATTGTTGATGTTCTACTGGTAATCTTCCACATTTTTTCTTCTCAGGCACTGTTCCCACAAAATAGAGATAAGATTTTGTTTGTCCTCTATTCAAGAAGGGGGACCCACATGACTTGGCAAATTATCTGTTATATCATTCACTGTGTAAAACACTAGAACACATTTATGCATCCGATGTCTCTGTCCATCTTTCTTAACGTAACATTCTTTATGACCTCCAGCATGGCGTTTCTGAAGGAGATATTGTAAAACTCAACCAACTGAGTTAATAGGTGAGCTGATTAACAGCACTTCCAGTCGTAAACAAACTGACTTAATTGTACTCGACTTCAGTAAGACTTTTGTTAAGATCATGGTGTCTGTCCACAAGTCATCAAGCGGTATTATGCATTTCTACTTGATAGAAAGTCAATTTGTAGTTTTTGAGGGCGAAATTCCAAAGAAGTACCAATGGCATCTGGGTTTCCACAAGGTTCCATCCTTACACCTCAGTATTTTCTATTTTATATTAGCGATCTCCCATTTTCAATCAAGTCTCAAATCCGACATTTTGCCGACGATAATGTAGTATACATATACCTTATTATGATATCAATTCTGTGGATGGAAACAAAATCCTCCAGGAAAATCTTAACAAGCTAGAACAATGGGAAAATAAGTGGGACATGGAGTTTAATCCTTCTAAATTAGGCACTACATGTCACAAAAATCAAAGCTGTCATCAAAACCAAATATTTACTCCATGGCTATATTTTATAGTTAATTGTCAGTGCAAAATAGTGTGACAGATGTAAAATATCACTTAAATATCTTTAAATGCTAATAAACGCTTAATTTCATAATCATCGCAACAACAAATGAAAACGTCAAAACATAAGCATACAAATACTTGTCCGTCCACAGCTAGAATATGCATATACCATCTTGTCCCTAAGTAATACTATGGAATAACCTTGACCTTGTACAATAACCTGACCACAAAGTTTCAGATGTACTGTGGAATAATCTTGACCACCCTGACCTTGCAGCTTTCAAAGTGGTTGTAGCAACCATAAAGTATATGTACTAGACCAGAGTGCTATGGGTTTTTTATCTTTTAATGCTTATTCTTTTTTAATCACACTTACCATGCTAACATTCCTTTAGCCTTTTCATTTTAGCTGATGTCGGACCCAACAGTCTTTTAGAACTCTTTTTCAACATAACTAGCAAGTCGACGTGTATCCCATGTCTCTATCAGTCGAGAGATGACTTGACATTATGAGAGAGAGAGAGAGAGAGAGAGAGAGAGAGAGAGAGAGAGAGAGAGAGGGAGGGAGGGGGAGAGAGAGAGAGAGAGATTTTTAATACCTGCCTGCAGCCACTTATGAAGTATATACCTACCTTTCATACAGAAATACATTTTCAATTTTTATAAATTAAATATCTGACATGTGCATTGTGAATAAGTTCTTTTTCTATAATTTAATGTTGTGAGCTTGTTTTTGACCTTGTGTAACATTTTTATTACATAGTTTAAAAAAAAAGACAACAGTCTTGATCAACTCTCAAAAGCCGGAAATAATTTAGTGGTTCAAAACCTTTTCATTACCCGTCATACACCGGTCATACACTTCCGTTGCCTCGTCAGATATATACCTTATATGTAATAATATACCAAAACCTAAAATTTTAACTTTTTTAATAAAAGGGATTCACTTACAGTAAATAATGTTTTTGAATACAGGGAGCACTGGTGCACGTATTAAAACCAACAAACAGTAGGTACAGAAAAATACTATCAGTGCAACCAAGTGCCTGTGGGTGTTTTAAAATTCCTTGCTCCGTACTTCCGGTTGAGGCTAAAACATAAATATCAGAACATAAAGTCGGCCAAACGCGTGGCTGTCATCCATCCACTTTTTTTTCAAGTGAAAATTAGGGAAATAAAGTGGTGGTTGGCAGACACATTCCACACCACCTGGGTATTGTTTGTTTGTTTGTTTGTTTTTGGTTTAACGCCGTTTTTCAACAGTATTTCAGTCATGTAACGATGGGCAGTTAACCTAACCAGTGTTCCTGGATTCTGTACCAGTACAAACCTGTTCTCTGCAAGTAACTGCCAACTTCCCCACATGAATCAGAGGTGGAGGACTAATGATTTCAGACACAATGTCATTTTTCAAATAGTCACAGAAAACATACGCCCCGCCCGAGGATCGAACTCGCGGCCCCGCGATCCGTAGACCGATGCTCTACCTACTGAGCCACCTGGGTATGCATCTATGTTCGTACTATACATATATGCTACGAAATTGGATTTAAAAATAGAAATGGATGAATGACAGAGTTCAAAGTGAGGCCCGGTTAGGCTATTTTTGGTCTATAAAATTTGGGTGCTGCGGCCGATTTTCACTTCATCTGGCGTGGAAAGCGACAGGTGCATAGGACCGGAGAGGCGTCTTTATGTAGTCTATAGTATCTGCAATGGTCCATAGTAGTTTCAAAGAAAAATAAGCAAAAACGAGATTTCTATGGATATTCCAACACTGGTACCCACACGTCAATGTAGAATTCGCAAATTTGCACTCCCCTGCCACCTTTAGATAAGAGATTGTTATTACAAGCCGGCTTTGGATTGGTTGAAAAATGTGTAGGAAACCCGTAAGATTCAATGAGACGTAAGCTGATTGGATAAAAAGGTTATGTTTACAATTATAAAATTTGTGTCAAAATCAAGCAATATAATGTTTTCTGAGAAACTTGGAATATTTTACTAGTGTCTGGCTGAATGGTAGACTTTACAATTCTGTATTTAGAAAAGTAGGTGACAGTGGGCATTTTGCCTGTAAATGCCATTCAAGAAAGGGGGTAGGTTTGTCTGAAGAAAAATTGTAAGAAATTGGATCGGATAAGCCTATATAAAATTGCTATTTTTATGTGTCTGAAATGCTGTCTTACTGAAAGAATCACATTTTAATGGTCATTTCTCAATTTTGGGGCATGTGACAGGGTAATTTCTTATAATGGAAGTCTATGGGAAAAGTAATAGGAGTGTCTGACCTGGATAGCGAAATATAGTAGATCTCGCGAAATCTAATCAAATTAGCGAAATCTAGACATAAAATGTAAACTAATGAATATTTTTAAAAATCCTTTTAAGCTTTTATTAAAAATATAAATCTACGCGTGCATGTCAATTTTCAAGAAAAAATATTTATATTAAGGATGGCTTTGAAGCGAAAAACGTATATGGGTCTTGATTTCGCCTGATTATACATGCGCGGAAATCTCAAGTGACAGGTAAAATCAAGACATTTAAGCTTATATTAAGAATATATTTCTTAGTGTGCATGTCAATTTTCAGGAAAAAAATATATTTATATTAAGTATGATTATTAAACGAAAAACTTACACGGATGTTGATTTCGCCCGATTTCATATGCGCTGAAATCTCAGCTGAGAGGCAAAATCAAATCTTAAAAATTTTAAGGAATGAATATTTTTAAATATCCCGTTGAGCTTTTATTAGGAATATATTTCTACGTGTCCATTTCAAGTTTCAAGAAAAAAAGAATAATATTTAGTATGGTGTTGAAAAGAAAGCGTATATGGGTCTTGAATTCGCCTGATTCTGTATGCGCAGAAATCTCAAGTGTCAGGCAAAATCAAGACATATAATCTAAAGTAATGAATATTTTTAAAAATCCTTTTGAGCTTCTATAAGGAATTTATTTCTACGTGTCCATGTCAAGTTTCAAGAAAAAATATTTATATTTAGCATGGTTTTGAAAAGAAAATCCCATGCGTGTGTTGATTTCGTCCTATTCTGCGCGGAAGCAAAATGAAATCGTAAAATTAAAAGTTTGTATTATTTATTAAAATCGTGTTGAGCCGTTCTTGAGAATACAATTCGGAAAATAGAATTGTTTTAAAAGAAAAAAACGTATACGGGTGTATCTTGATGCATTATTCCGATATTAAATCTAAGTTGGATTTTAAAGTTGTTACTTATTTTCATAATAATCCGGTAGTACAATCAATTAAGGAAGGTGTGAAAATAATTGGACCGTGTTGTTGTGGGACTGTGTTACATGCAATGCACGCGGCGGCAATATACAACACAATACACAAATTGTATGCCATGATTTTTTTTATTACAATCAAAGCCATAAATAGATTCTAGTATTTATGCAAATTATAATGTTTCGGAGTGACGTGTTTCTGAAAGCGAAAATAAATAAACAGAATTAGGTAAAAGAATGCTGTCGTTCAGTCTTTTTAATGTCTTAAATCATTATTTTAAATCCATTTCTTTGACTGGAAGGAAGAATATGTTATAATAGTTTGCCAGTGCAAGCATGTCTTTCAATCTAAAGATTCATAACTAAAAACAAAACTGCGATTAATTTAAACACCAACATCTGCTCCATGGCCAAATTCGAGAATCCGTATCTAATGCTAAATATCTCGAACTAGATCTGTCCACTGACCTTAAGTTTAACACACACCTATCTAGATTAACTTCCTACGCAAACAGATCTCTTGGTTTCATTAAACAGGTTGCAGAAAAGTCACAAATTACAAATGTAGCTATAAAGCTACATTTTTTTGTAAATCTAGCTAGAAACAGCTATAAAACCAATAACAATTGTTCAACATATGTAAATATCAAATATAAAATAGTTGTTATCCCATTCAAACGGTTTATGAGATGAAAGACAATCACAAAGAATGGAGATCTATGGAGCAAAGAACTACAAAATACATTATTTTATTAGCTCTTTGTATGGAGTTTCAGTTTCAATACATGTTGCGAAAAGTCAGTACTAAATTTGTGTTATTCTACGATGATTCTCACAAGTGAAACATTCACCAATGATTTATTACAAAATACTGCTGCATTTATTGAAAAAGTGACCGCAAAGATCTTGGTTTTTTGTTATTGTCTTTCATCTTATAAACCATTTGGACGTGATTATGACCATTTTGCATTTGATTTTGACATATTTTGCATTACTGCTTTCGGTTTTATAGCTACTTTTAGCTATATATAGCTAGATTTAGCTATATAGCTAATTTGTGACTTTTCTGGGACCTGTTAAAAGGAATGTAACAACGAAAAATAAAAAAAGTCAGAGAACTAGCATACAAGTCTCTAGTCCGGCCACAAGTAGAATATGCGTCAACTATCTGGAATCCCTACACTAAATCCAACATTCACCAGGTAGAAATGGTCCAGAGACGTGCAATACGATGGGTAAAGATGGACTACTCCCCTCTCTTGAGTGTAACAGCCACGCAGGACGACCTGGGCTGGCGTTCCCTTGAACATCGCAGACTAGACTGCGGCTCATCATGTTTTACAAAATATACCATAACCTAGTTGCAGTATTTTCTATTGCAAGGACGAGCCTTCTAATTAGTTTCTGAAATTTTGTATCGTTATCATAATATACTATTTCATAATCACGTTTTGTCCAAAAAGTTGTTATATTTTGAAGAAAGGAAATCCTCGCGGGCCTCATAAAGTTCAGTGTTTTCTGAATTGTTTTTTCAGTTTTACTTCCACAATGTAGGCAAGAAATTACGGACACCGAAAAAATGCTTGGTCTGTTAGATGCTTACTTTATAAACACACACACACACACACACACACACACACATGTAAACGATACCAATCGGGATGTAAGTTATAAAACTACTAAGTGGGAACTTCTTTATTACTGCACCTACAGTTATCATATTTCTATCAACTCTTATTCTTATCATCTTTAAATTATCCGAGGCTTTAGATTAAAGCTATCTTCAATAGTTAAGCAATGAGATTTTTCACATTCAAAACGGGGCATTTTGTGTTTAAACCAACTGAGGTGAGTGTATAACAAACCGGGTGATTGTGTATAGACGAAACGTGGAATTGTGTGTTTCAACAAAACGGGGAATTAGTGTAAAGACTAAATGAGGTACAAGTGTATAACTAAACGGGTGCATGTGTATAGTTGAAACGAGGAACTAGCTATTAAACTAATATATGCGGAATCACTTGTTGCATAATGTGTATATGAGTAAGGTAAATTGAGGAATTTGATTTGATTTGACGGGTTTAATGCTCGTTTTAGTATTCAGTTATGTCAGGCAGTCAGTTTACTCAACAAACGTTCCTGGGAACATCCAGTAATAGTCTCCCATCCTCCGTAAGAAACTGACAGCTTTCTTACAAAAAGAGACATGGTCGGGAGCAGGACTCGAACCAATGCCCCTTAATCAGTGAGAGCTTACGGTAATTTTAAATCAGTGACCCTAACCACCCAAGCACAGAGGCGGTCAGCAATCGGAGAAATTCTATATTCTGTTTGTAAGCGGTACGTCAGTCCTTTCAAAATTCAACTAAAGTTGCCTATGTCAAATGTTTACATTAAAATTATTGTTTTAAGAAGACATAAAACGATCGAAGAACAAGCCAGATACATGATGCAGAAACACAATATATCACAAAAAATGTATCTGGTTATATCAACTTTTTATTTCGATCAAAAGCATTACTTACAAAAGCGGTTGAACTTCGATATTAAGTGAATATTGTATACTATAGTCCCCACTTATGTTTTAACTAAATTGCTAAGCAGACAATTTCTCCTTCAATTCCGTCTAAACCAAAGAACCGATTTACAGACGCAATATTGTGAACGAACATTCTACCCTTTGCAGAAGAATACTATTCGTTCCAAAGACAGTTATTACTGAATGTGATTGTAAGTACATTAAAATAGTATTACGAATCAAAACATATAAGTGGTTCCTATAACTAAAGAATGATTCTGCTTAAGGAAATCACCCGTATCTGAGCACACTAGAAATAAACAGACAACGGTCCGATCGGAGTTAAGTTCATATGTTTTTCACTTTTTTTACGCTCCTACCTTTGAAATGTTATATTATTATAATGAGTACATTGTATAAATTATAATGATTAAAGCTTTAGATAGTGCCAGTTGCTATTTAATCATGGTTAGTTTCAAAAAGAAAAAGTATTACAAAATAGTAAAAAAAAAATGACGACCGCAGAGTAGGACATAAACCCATGACCTGTACGGATAATGTTTCACTACCTGCTTACGAATGAAGGTAAAATCTCTTAAATATAAGACGAAAAAATATAGTAATAGAGGTGATTAATATGAATAACATAGATCTGAGGTAAACACATGACCCCAAACCAAAAACAGTGACATAGCATTCGTTTTTATTTGCACTTTTTCTCTCTAATAGGCTAGTGAAACTCGATTTTTTTTTAGAAAAAAGACATTTACGGATATTTTCAAAGTAATATTTCAGGTTTTATTATGTAGAGGCAAGAACTCCGCAATGACACGCAGTTCTCGATTTGCATACAAATCGTTATTCCCTGCCCGAGACAAATCGCAAATAATATTAACAAAAAGATGAACAAACATCATTTCGAGGCATATATATTTGGTTAGCGATGGATTTTCATGTTTCTTTTTTCTTCTGTCATGTTTGTAGAAAACCAGGTTGCTTTACACGCTGTCAGGTAATCTTTCAGATTTCTTGGAGGTTATGGGTTCGAATCCCACACTTGGAAAGTCTTTTTTACCAGTTTTCGACACTTTTCCTTTTTGAAACTGATCATTATTTAATAGCAAACTATACTATCTAGAGTTCCAAATCACGAACATGTACAATATAGCATAACATCTTAAAGGTAGAAACATGGAAACTGATACACAAAACTGCTACATTTACCGCAGTTTACTAGTATTTTCAACCAAAAGCAAACGTACATGGCTCTTTCAAACAAAGGACGTGTTGTGCCTGAAAGGTCATGTAAAAATCATTCTGATCAAGGATGAGTGAAATGAAAGCAGTCATAGGTATTGTGGTAAACCTGGGTTTTGGCTCAGAAATATTTTGCTTTTTGTAAATATCTAAATAAATAGTTTTAGTTACCATGTTCTTTTACCGTACATTAAAGAATACATTATGACAGAGCTTTGCTGAAAGTTTAACCCTTATTGAGTAAATATTGGTCGAGTTATTCCCAAAAATATACCTAAAAAACTCCCGACTTCGAGAAAGTTTATCAGCAGAAACCATTAAATGCTCCTAAATACATATTTTATATTTTGCCATGGTATATCCACTTTCAATATATTGTAAATATATGTCTTAATATTTATGTAAAGTTTGAGGACATGACATTATGTAGCTTTAAAGTAATTATGAAAAATCTACTTTGCTTACATTTTTGCTAGTCCACTTCTTACAGACTAGAGCTGACCAATGAAAATATTTATTAACAATATTTAGAGATATTGTTCAGGTCTGAAACTTTACTGTCATGTCAATGATATTAATTTTTAGTTATGTGAAATTTTGTAGATTTTTTAGAATCCTTGTTCTGTTGTAATCCTTTAAAAATGGCCCTTAGATGTGAAGACTGATTTTGGCAGCCATATTGGATATCTTTGGGAGAATTTGTGTGTCCACTCTTTGACACTTGATTTAAAAGCTTTTAAAGCATTATTTGTAATTTGAAATATACTGATAAGGTGCAGTTTTTCTTCTAGTTTGTGTTTATGTAATTGGTTTTTGATGACATTTATTCTGTTTCTTGCATTTGGTGAGAAAAGTTTTACATATTTGGGAAAATGTCATTGACCAATCAGATTGCAGCATCTTGGTGCTTCTCTATAAATATGGGCTTATCAGTTATTTCATGGCTCTTCAAGTGTACACTTTTGGATTAAACACCTCTCTTAGGAAATTATTGGAAATTTGGAGCCAATTTAAGGAACTTTGGAGTTTATTTTTATTGGGGAATAATTGGAAATTCTGAGTTTAATTTATTTGTTTAAGAAAATTACTGGAATTTATATGCATTTTATTTGGACTTTTCCGATAATTTTGACATATTTTTAAAGTACATTATATGTAACTAAATTGCATAACTGGTGTATATATTAATTGCAGAAACTTATTTGTTGACATAATTTATATCTTTGTAGTTGTGAATGTGTGGTTATGAGAGCTATAGGACTTTTGATTTAATAGATTTGTAAAACTGGACTTACTCTTGTGTCTTCATTTATTAATTTCTACATAATGTGTTGACTTTTCCAAATTATAATCTAAATGGTGTTACAATAACTAAACTTATTATTACAGCACTTGGCATTATAATAACTTTGAAATAGCCCAGAATTTAGTGGCTTTATGTAGGAATCTGGCTTTTCCTGAAATTAATTAAGCCAGTGGTGTCGGTCGTCCTGAACATTTACCCCCAAAACTCGAGCAATAAGAACATTGCCAACAACCACAATTAAGGTCCTCGTTGAACAGTTTAACCCCGGGACTGGGGTTTACTACAGTATTTTAAATGCATTTGGTATTGTTGTTTTAATATAATACTTTCATATCCTAAACTATCAAAAAGATAAATGCACTCTTAATAAATGCCGGGTTAGTGTGTTGGCGAAAAGGGCAATGTCTTGAGATCTGTGTTGGTCATTTAAACTGCGTTGGTCACTTACGTAAGTAAGTAAGTCAGAAAATTCTTAATTTATAGCGGCCCCATTTAGCTAATCTATTCGTCTTTGAGGGCCCTCTTTGGATTAGAATGAAGAGTATTTTGATCATAGTAAACAGTTTAACAAAGCTGTAAGCATTGATAGTAATTTTACAAACATGTCTAAACATGATAAACTGGTATTCCTGTTTACTAATCTAAATATGATAAGGCGCGAATTGTCTGCCAAAACCTGCCTTAATATTTTACAGCGTCATATGTATTTTTTTCTATGTAAATTTCTTATTGCATAGGATTAACATGGAAGCCAGTGGCTTCAACTTAATATAAGTATTCTTTACCATTTGACTTCTGTAAGAGCTTGCGAATGTTTTCCATGTTAATTCTATGTTAAGTGCCGTTTTAAGAGTACATTTGTAATTGTGCTGGGGTGCACTTATTACAGTCTCTTGTATCTATTTTATAAAACGCGGCTATATACTATGTTTTAGGAATGGTTTTATTGTATTGTATTATGATTTATACATATATAGAAGAGACGGAAATAAACATAGTATATATATAGTAACAAATATTTAACAGAAATCAAAGAAATTATATATGCATAAAACAAGAGATATGAAATGGAGTTAACATTAAAATCCATTCATCCATCGATCAATTTTATACAGTTAAATTTAAAACATGGCAATGAAAATTAGGTTTTGATTTCTATTGGCAAACAATTCAATACAATTTGCCAGGAATATAAAAGACTATCTTTAAATAGTTCACAGTTTGTATTTGATTAGACTTACACAGTCAGTTGAGATTAAACATTTCCCATTTTATTTATTTATTTTTTTTTTTAAATATATATCAAATTTTCTGTAGCTCCCTTTTACTGTGGCTTATCTCAACGTTAGAGACAGAGGCTAGAGATATTGTAAATTTTATGAGAAAGTGGTATCAGAGAGGATTTTATGGCCAAGTGCTTTACAGGTAATGACTCTAACGACTGATGCCAGTCTAGTATTTGATATATACAGTTCAGGATGTCCAGGGCATTCTTCATAGTACGTAGAGGTAATGCATAGGGGTCTTGGTATCCTCACCTTGATTTTTTTTTCATCTGAAAACCACAAATGGTGCATTTTGGCGTGTATTTGAAGCTAAACATTGCACGAAAACCTTACTCGTTCTAAATCTTTTATATAAAATGTATTATTTTACTATTTTCGTGCTTTGTCATTTTTATCTCGCGCTTCGGGTATCGCCTTCCCATGACAAAGAAGCGTGAAAGACGAAGCACGAGATCACAACGGCGAAGTGCGAAACTATGAAAATTTCAGGCTTTAACATTAGCATTGGGCAGATTTCGTACCAACAATACTGAATCATAAAACAAGTATATACACGTAGCGGGATTGTTGATATAATATTATCTAAACGACATCTAAAACCAAGTATTACACTGAAATCTTGTTTTGATGATTTTTAAAAATGTTGTTTAAGGTCTTTCGAAATATTAAACATATAATTTAGTTACGTAATACGCATTGAAAATATTAAATCACCAATTATATAGAAAGAGCATATTTATCTCACTGTGAATTGATTGTCAAATACTGTAATATCGTATGACTTGTACCGGTGTCAATAGCGTAAGATTTAACTAGGTGTAATTAATGGATTTCTATTGAATTTTATTTTCTGTGGGATAATAGTTGATAATTTCATACACTTAAGTACAATTATAACATATTTCTATGACATCAAAGGCTGAGCGTGAAGCTATTATATCTTTTTTTTTTATTTATATACCGTTACAATAGTTTCGCGCTCAGCTCAAGATAAAGTAAATATTATGCGAGACAAACGTCTGCAGTGCTACACAAAAAGTCATATTCAAAAGCTTTTAGCCTTAAAAATGTATTTTTTCCGATTTCAAACCAACATTTGATTAATTGTTTACACTGTATTATAATTTTGTTATAGAAATTTCCTCCTAGACAGCGTATGACTGTAATATTTCACATGGTCAGGATTATTACAAACTAAGCAATCAGATAGTAGGATTATGAGATAAATTGCAAAACTGTACCTAAATTGTTATAAAACTACAAATACAAATTTTGGTGAATTTCAATGCACGTTAAATCAATTAATCATATAAATCAGTTTGCTAGACAAATAATGTCTATAAGAAACAGGTTCGCTTTATTTTTATTACAAACTCGGATTATAACGAAAACGCACTTGCTTGTACCGATGAGTTCGCTAAAACCGGAGTTTACTGTACTTCAAACATAATATGAAGTAAGCAATGATAGTGTATGAAGCCATCTCCGTTGCATGACACTAGCCAATTAATTGTGTATGGTTGTCAGATTTTCACTACGCAGCTGCGTATTTGCGTAAAGGTAGCTATGCGCTTGATGAGTGTTTTTGCAGAAATATTTCATTTATATAATAAGTATGTAAACCAGTCGACCTATTATACATAAAACATGCCTTCTGGAGAAAACACGATTATCAAATCTTAAATTATCATTAATTTCAAATCTTGATCAAAACCTTGAAATTCATTACCAAAAACAGTGCTACAGACCCGTTTTTGTAGTCATACAATTTTGTTTGTGTTAATTATAGACGCTTTTCCCAGTAATCCAGGTTCGTTTGAATGTATGCTTTATAAAACAAAGTTTGACATGATACTGTTAAAAGTCTCTGATTGTGTATAATAACCAAATATATGATGCTACATTTAGCAAACTTGTTTAATATGGGTATCCCACTTAAGATTATATTGAAAGTATATGCCATGATTTTTTCGCCTGAAGTTTATCCAAAAACTGAATAAATCATTACGTAAAACTGAATAATGTCGTTATCTTTCTGAAAGCTATCTATTGTGTGTGTGTGTGTTCGGGTTTAACGTCTTTTTCAACAATTTTTCAGTCATATAAACACGGGTGTCTACTTGTAGCAGTGAATGCCCAACTTTATAGTGCTGCCTCACTGGAATATCACGCCGTAGACACGTGACATGATACCCCACCCAGTCACATTATACTGACACTACCCTCTTAATTCTGAGCGCCAAGCGAGGAAGCTGCTAGTACCATTTTTACGTCTTTGGTATGACACGGCCGGGGATCGAACCCACGACCTCTCACGGACGCTCTACCAATAGGCTACCGAGGCGGTTCAATAAAAATAATTTACAACATTTTTTTTCACGGGCCCGGCAATAAAATGTCTTCATGTTCCCATTTACGACTGTATTTGAGTAATGAGAAATAAAGATATCGGCAATCATTCAATACATTACATTTTGCATTTTCTGACACCTAGCGAATTCATCTGTGTAGTGTTCTGTTTTCGATTTCATCGTTACTGTCAGTTCAATCAACAGTCTTTTTTTCGCTCTTCTTTCCCCCAAACTATCCAAATTCAATGTTACCACAATACACATACGATGTGATATATTATTGAATTAATAAAAATGATTAGCAATTGAGTGAGGTCGTCCCCTTCCATTAAACAAAATTTCTTAAAACGCAGTTTTGATCAAATTTAACCGTTAAAACAAAAACAACATCACGTTCAGATAACTGTATGCCATATCTATACTTATGCCTGTCTAGAATCGTCGTACAATACAATAATTTCTGACATGTACATATGAGCCTATATGCTTTGTTGAAACATTTTTACATCATAGATTTCAACACATTGCGATTGCTGAAACAAAATCAGTGCGAAAATAGAATAAAAATCCTATGTTAAGATAATTGCATGAGTTAGGTACTGTATGATATAGGTTTTATAATTTTCACGTGTTCTTAATCAGTATTTTAAACGTACTGGAGTCAGATCCTCTTATGCTTTTCTTTGATGTGTAGTAAATAATATCAATCAGTTAATGTACAAATGTTGTTGTTTTATTTTTCCAAATAATGAAACTTATTAAAATTCTCTGGCTTTGCTGTATTAATTACTGTTGAATTTACATAGAAAATTGCATTGTGAGCTGATTATATGAACATCTTTGGAGGTAATACTACATTTATTTTTGTCAAATGCAGCACGGTAATTCAAAAGGAATTAGTATATTTCAGCACCGCGCTTGAAGTTTAAAGTTAGTTAAATGCGATGAATATACATAAAATGTATATATAAAATGTATATTTTGAGTAGTGTTCCTGTATATTATAATATTCTCAGTTTAACATTAATAAAATTATTATTAAGTTGAAAGTTTGTTAAATGCGATGAATATACATAAAATGTATATATAGAATGTATATATTTTGAGTTGTGTTCCTGTATATTATAATATTCTCAGTTTAACATTAACGTTGTCAAATCAAGTCATTAATATAGAAATAAAAGCGCATAACACAGTAAGCCAGAAAAGATATGCGGTAACATAAATATATAATACTGTCTTATGAACGTTAAAAGATATTTAATTGGTAATTGATGAATTAATCAACATAATCTTCTCACTCATGAGCTTATAATGATGAAAATCTTTTCACTCATGAGCTTATAATGATGAAAACATATGTTAAAATAGTGAATATATTTTAAACCTTTGTGTGTATGTACTACGAGTTGTATATACAGGTAAACTGGGGAACTGCAGTAAATGGAGAAAGATACACACTGATGTAAAATTCTGTTTGTGTGTGAGATATGTGTATGACCAGAACCGGCGTACCGGGGAATAAATTTCTATCGCTCAGAATAAGCTCAAATTTCGAGAGATGACTAATTTGAAGGTCAGGAATAACGTGGTATTGTTAAAATGAACTGGGGAATTCCCCGGTTCGAGGCGTATCCCCAGTACGTTGGTGTGTATTCATACGAAATTACCCAGTTGGCAGCGTTTACACACACACACACACACACACACACACACACACGCATACATGTAAACGTAACCAATCGGGAAGTTATAAACCTACCAACTGGGAACTTCTTTATTACTGTAGCTACAGACATCATATTTCTATCAACTCTTATTCTTATCACTTTTAAATTATACGAGGCTTAAGATTAAAGCTATCTTCAACTGTTAAGAAATGAGTTGTTTTTTTTCACATTCAAAACGGGGAATGTTGTGTTTAAACCAGCTGAGGTAAATGTGTAACAAACCGGGTGTTTTTGTATCGACGAAATGTGGAATTGTGTGTTTCAACAAAACGGGAAATTAGTGTAAAGACTAAATGAGGTACAAGTGTATAACTAAACGAGTGCGTGTGAATAGTTGAAACGAGGAACTAGCTATTAAAATGGTGTATACGGAAGCACCTGTTACATAACATATATGTGAGCCGTGCCATGGGAAAACCAACATAGTGGGTGTGCGACCAGCATGGATCCAGACCAGCCTGCGCATCCGCGCAGTCTGGTCAGGCCCCATGCTGTTCGCTTTTAAAGCCTATTGGAATTGGAGAAACTGTTAGCGAACAGCATGGATCCTGACCAGACTGCGCGGATGCGCAGGCTGGTCTGGATCCATGCTGGTCGCACACCCACTATGTTGGTTTTCCCATGGCACGGCTCAATTATGAGTAAGTCAGTCGAGGGATTAAGTTTGATTTGATGGGTTTAACGCCATTTTAAACAGTATTTCAGTTATGTCAAGCGGGCAGTTTATCCAACAATCGTTCCTGGAAAGATCCACTGCTAGTACCCATCCTCCGTAAGAAACTGTCATCTTCCTTACATGAAGTGATAGGGTCGGTTGTAGGGATCGATCCCATGCCCCTTAATCAGTGAGAGATTATAGTGATTTTAAGTCAGCGACACTAACCACCCGAACACAGCGACGGTCAGTCAATAGAGGAAAATCTATATTCTATTTGTAAGTACATGTAGTACGTCAATCCTTCGACATTCAATAAAAAATGTCAGATGTTTACATTAAAATAACTGTTTATGAAAAGACATAGAACAATCAAACAAGAAATATCTTTAAAAATGATGGTCGGCGAATTGTAATAAGGAAAGAAGTTTATGAATTTTTCATCTAACATTCATCTTTCATCTAACATTTTTCAAATTGCAAAACTAAACACCGCACTTTAACAATTAAAATGGTTCTCTTTTAATTTTTCGCAAAGGTTTCGTAGGGTTGCAATTTTGTTTCGTTTATCCTTAGACGAATAATTACAGCACTAGTTTGATGAAGATTCGTGAAGCGGTTCATGGGAAGAGGTCATTAAACGTGTTTATATTTTTAGCTAAATTGGTCCCTATCCCCATTTGTAACAAAATAGCAGGAGACCTTACGATATTGTTACACATCGAGTTTGATAAAAATCCATTACATTTTAGTGGTTAATGCGAAGAATGGCATATCTACTTTTAGCTATAGTGGTCCCTAATAGGGCCCAAGTTCCTATATTAATAAATTTTAAAGAGGACCTTATAATGATGCTCCGGACCAAGTATGAAAAGATCCACCAAGCTGTTGATGAGACGCTGTAAAAAGGCATTTCTATTTTTAGCTCTAGCAGCCCCTAAAAGGGGTTAAATGTCCCAGCTGAACAAAGTTGGCTGCGGGCCTAATAAAGATGCTACAAATCAAGTTTGATTAGAGTACATGAGAAAAAAAAACAATTTAAGGATTTTTTATGTATTATTTTTATTTATTTCTAAAATAGGCCAACTGATCTCGCTTTAACAAATGCATATTCGCTATTCATGAATCTTTGGACAATGACGTCACACCTATAAAAAAGTGAAGGTCAAGCAAAACATACAATTGTAATTATTTTTAATATTTCCGTTTCATAAGCAAAGTTTGACCGTAGTGATATCACATAGATAAACTGTATGCAGCGTACCTTCTTTTCAGTGTAATGAGATTCAGTCATTATATAGCATATATATAATAAAACAGATTTCAACTGAGTTCAATATTTGCATACCATACTAAAGAAAAATATTCATATATAATAAATCAGTTAAATAATTTATAACAAATATATCAAAGGAAACAAGTACTCATTTTAATATGCAATCTGAATAAGTCACAAAAGCAAGAAACCTTTTCATATACAGACGACAATTGCTTGCAACAAGGAAAATCTTATAAAAAGCATTTCTCTACATAAAAGTCTCTTATCACACCCTTATTCATGTGATACGCAGACCGTATTCAGCTCTTTCTTTAATTTGATATATGTTGGTATTTGAACAGGTTTTTATCATATTTATTAAACTTACTTATCATTTTGAGATATATCAATATTCTTGCTAAATATACTGAGCCAAAGTTAGCTTTAAAACTGTGAACAGCGTCGTTTAGGATAAACGCTTTGTCTACATTTCACTCAGCGTAGCACAATCAACAGAGTGAAAGAAATTGACACTCTCGTCCAATCAGGCAGGGTGTTGCATAAATCTTCCATTTTGAAAAATTATCTATAATGCGTTATCAAGTAGTTTGATTTGCAAACTGAAGTCACGTGGCATAGGTAACGAAAACGAATTTAGACGGCGTCGCCGAAAAACGAACTAGATGCATGATGCAGAGATATAATATAGCACAAAACAGTATCTGTTTGTATCAATTTCATGTTTCAGTCACTTTGCATTGCTTACAAGAATTGTTGAACTTCGATATTAAGTATTGTAGTTCCTTCATGTTTTAACTAAAATTTTCCATAAGGCATTCACAGAACTGTGCTAGGCAGACAATTTTCCCGTCAATTCTGTCTAAATAAAAGAATTGATTTACAGACACAATATTGTAGACCAACATGTTACCATTTGCAGTTGTATTCTAATCGTTCCAAAGACAGTCAGGCGCGTAGCTGCTTTTACGCAGATACGCAACTGCTTAGTCAAAATCTGGCAAGCATACCCAAACTGGCTACTTTATTTGATTGCAATAAGAAGTCTATATCATTCAACGATTGCTTATATATTGTTTAAAGTACAGTAAACTGAAGTAAAAGCAAACTGGTTGATTTATCGTGCATTGAAATCCCGCAATAATTGTCTTTGTAGTTTTATAACAATTTAGGTACATTCATTATCCTACTATTTGATTGCTTATTTTGTAATAATCCTGACCATGTGAAATATTACATTCACACGCCGTCTACGCTAACGGTTTAAAGAGTCAAATTTCTATAATAAAATTATAATATAATGTCAAAAATTGATACACTGTTGGTTGAGAAATCGGCAAAGAGACATTTTCAGTGCTAAAAGGTTTTGAATAGGACAATTTGTATAACTCTGCTGACGTAATTTGTCACGCATAATATTTTCAGACATCATAGATATATCTTATAATTGTACTATAAAATTATCAATTATTCCATGGTCCCAATGTTGTAGAAAATAAAATATAAAAGAAATCAAATAATTACACCTAGTTAAATCCTATGCGTATTGCCAAGGTTTGACACCGATACAAGTCATACGATATTACAGTATCTGATAACCAATTCACAGTGAGATAAATATGTTCTTTCTTTATAACTGGTGATTACATTTTTTTCAATGGCCTTATAGGTAACTAAATTATAGTATTATATTTCAGAAGATCTTAAACAACATTCTAAAAAAATTGCCCAATCAAGATTTTTGTGTAATACTTGGTTTTAGATGTCGTTGAGATTATATCAACAATCACGCTGTTTTTAATATTTTTTTCTATGATTCAATATTGTTGATAAAATGTCTACCCAATGTTAATGTTAAGCCTGAAATTTTCGTTTTTTGGCACTTCGCCATTGTGATTCGTGAGCAGGCGATAAAATGCACCATTTGCCGTTCTCACATTGATAAATAATCAAGGGGAGGATACACCGACGCCCCCCCCCCCCCCCCCCCATTACGTCTGCGTACTATGAAAAATGCCCTAGCTACGCGCCTGACAGTATTAACAGTCAAAACATATTAGTGGTTTCTATAAAAATCATTCGGATTAAGGACATTTCGTATATTCGAGTACAACAAAAAAGGCAACATACCACTGAGATTATCTCCCAATCGGGGTAATATTATTCTTGCCTACCTATCGGGGAAAGTATACATTTATCCGAGCACGCGACGGGGAACGATATTCCTGTCTTTCCCTAGGGAAAAACCTTGTCTAAAATAGCGTGCACTAAGATGACGTTACATAGTACTGACCAGTACGATTGCGACGTCATAAACTTTATAAATAATGTCAGGAAATACCCAAACCTATTTGTCTCCACGATCTTTTTTGAACATGATAGGCAAGAAAAATGATCTAACATGTCTGCCTGTGTAAGACGGGGTTTTCCCTACCCTCGGGACAGTGTGTGTGGAATGGAAAACCGAGCGTTAGCGAGGTTTTTTATCCATGCTGTCCCGAGGGTAGGGAAAACAGCTGTCTTACACAGGCAGACATGTTAGATCATTTTTCTTATATTCTTGCCTACCTATCGGGGAAAGTATACATTTATCCGAGCACGCGCCGGGGAACGATATTCATGTCTTTCCCTAGGGAAAAACCTTGTCTAAAATAGCGTGCACTAAGATGACGTTACATAGTACTGGTACGATTGTGACGTCATAAACTTTATAAATAATGTCAGGAAATACCAAAAACCTGTTTGTCTCAATGATCTATTTTGAACATGATAGGCAAGAAAAATGATCTAACATGTCTTATGTAAAAATGAATAAGGTCGTTGTGTATTTGAAAGCCTTTTATTCAATAAAAATCCTTTTTTGTCACAGCCCCGGCAATAAAATTTCTGTTTTCAAAGTTTCCATTAACGATAAGTACATGTGTGATAAGTAATGAAGATATCGGAATTCATTCAATGCATAACATATTGTGTTTTCTGACATCTTGGGGACTCATCTGTTTCTTGTTTCTTTTTTCATTAGCACTGTCAGTTCAATCACCAGTCATTTTCGCTCTTCGTTTCCAAAAAATACAACATTAAGTGCTACCGCAATATACATACGGTATGATATATCATTGGATGTACAAAACTGATCATCAAACAAAATTTCTTAAAATGTCGTTTTTCTACAGACCTGAAGTTGAAGCAAATATCATGTGCAGATAATTGTATGCCAAATTCATACTTATAGTTGAAAGACAGGAATGTCAGTGGCAGGAAAAATTACCCTTGGTATGTGTAGAACGCTGAGACTTTGAGATTTCATACTTTACACATATACGAGACCGTCAATGATAACACTTGATATATTAATAGCCTCGACAAACAGAAACTTTCGTTTTTATGTTACAACTTTTTTGTTTGTATAATTCTAAAAGCGATAGTTTACAAAGGTAAGATGCTTATTAAAACACAGCAAATCATAGACTGTTCTGTAGAACTATAAGTATTAAAATAATGTGCTTCATGTTGCAGGTTCTAGTGACAATTTTTCTACAGGATATATCTGTCTGTAACGTGAATATCTAATTTTATGAAGTTTTTTATTATTATTTTTTTTTGCATAAGAATATAAGCTAAAATTGTTTTGTTGTTGTTTTCCATGTGTTTAATTGTATCACGATCTCCATATTTTGACAAATGTTAATAAACCCGTGCAGCCGCAGCATTATCATTTTATTAGAACCGTCGTAAACTACAAAATATTCCGGACATGTACAACATATTTCGTTGCCTATGCTTTGTTGAAACATTTTTGTAACATGAATTTTTATACATGGCGATCACTGAACAAAATACGCGCGAAAAATAGCATGAAAATTCCGTGTAAAGATAATCGCACGAGTTAGCTATGATCTAGGCTTGTTTAAACAGTATTAACAACGTACTAGAGTCAGATCCTTGTGACCTTTTCTTTGATGTGTGGTAGATAATATCAATCAGATAATGCACTAGTGTTATGATTTATGTGGTCTCTAAATTTGACGAATACTTCACAAATAAAACTGTGTTAAAATATCTCGGCTTTGCAGTATTTATTTCTGTTGACATAAATAATTGCATTACTATTAGACAGCTGATTATAGGTAATGAACATAAAAAATGCAGCCGTTTTGCAAATGCAGGACAGTAATTTGAGAGGTATTAGTATCTACTTTACTTTTGGGAGACCAAAAACTCTGTATTTTATTCCTAAACTGTTGGAGTGAAGTTAGAGGTATGCAACTTATTTCTTTGCCTTAACCAAAAGGAAGCCTCGAGAGACATGCAAACTTTTGGCCTTTTAACAATAATAAGCACCTATGTTGGCTGATTATGAATAAACCCGAGACCCTAATTTAAAAGTTATTAAAAAATGCATAAAGCACGTAAATACAATGCCTTTAGCCAAGAATTTAGAAGAGTTAACGAAATGCAAATAAAGTGCCCCTTTTTAACTATAGACTCTGAGATATAGCTGTAGTGGTGTCATCTGTTTACATATTGCATTAACCGTTGTAAATTCTTTATAGATCTAATACTGACAAATGTTTCCGGAAAAAGCAAATATAAGCACCGCTTGAACTTGAAAGTTTGTAAAATGAATATATAGTGATAGATAATAAATAAACTGTATATTTTGAGTGATGCTGCTGAATATTGTAATATTTTAATACAATATTTCTATTATCAAACATTTTATTAACATGGCAATAACAGCAAAATGGTGAAACGATAAGCCGGACAAGGTATTCGGAAACATAGATATCGTCTTGTGAAAGTGAAAACATATATAATTGGTAATTAATTAATGATCAGCATTATTATTTCACCCATGAGCTTAAAATGAATGTGTTAAATCAGTGATAATGATTTAAACCTTGGTGTGTATGTATTACGAGTTGTATACAGGTTAACTGGGGATCTGCAGAAAATTGCGAAGGTTACACGTACACTCTGATAAAATTCTGTGTGTGAGATATGTGTATGACTAGAACCTGCAAACCGGGGAATAAATTTTTATCGCTCAGAATAGGCTCAAATTTCGAGAGGTGACTAATTTCAAGGTCAAGATTAACGTGGCATTGTTAGATTGAACCGGGGAATTGGCGCATCTCCACTTTGTTGGTGTGTATTCATACGAAATTACCCAGTTGGCTATGTTTACAAACACACGCACACGCACACGCACACACACACACAAAGAGTTTTTGTTTTACATGTGCATTCCCAAGGCCTAAATAATTCTTTGTGTCCGGTAACATGCCTAAAAAAATAGGTAGTAAGTAGGCAGGTTTTTTTTATACATTTTTTATTCAGTGAGACTTTCCGGAAATTATTTTTGTGTCAAAAAATGAATACGAATAATTTCTATCACTGACAATTTTTTAAAGCATAGAATGAGCAGTTTTTTACCTTATTATTAAAAAGTTTTAAAAAATCTCAAAGACCATAAAACATTTAGGGTCTGGTAAAAAATTTAGGATAGGTCGGGATACCGATTACGCACGAAGAATGCAGCGTTGAATATTGAAAAGCTTTACACACGGTACCCTATATTTTAAAATTATCACATACACGTTTCTATTCCCCGTTAAGTTACACTGGTACCGGAAACGTCAATATTTTTCCATATACTGACGCCTGAATTTCATATCGGGTGCGTTACGTGATTCAGTGTCTGTTCTTGCACTATTTTTATCTATTTAGTGCAGTATTGTCAATCCTATTCAGGCTATTGAACAAATTTATGATATTTACATTATATTCATAGGTGTAGATGTGTATGTAATAAAAAGGTTATTATCTTTGCATCGGGAAATAGGCACTCGTTCTTCAGCGTAGGAATAGTGCGCTCCTAAAGTCGCGTAATAGTTGTGCAGTGAAAAATCAGAAAAATCGTTAAAAAAACAGATAGCACAAAAATGTATATCTTTTAACATAAAAACTACAATAAGGATAAATTATTCAATATGTTTATGTTGCTAAAGTTTTAAATAACGAATATTCTTTTTATGTTTTCATGACACTTGTCAAAACTTTATTGTTGTCTCAACTTTGACACATTTATGCACTTTAATCTTTGATAGTCCAGAATGTGCTAAAAGGCTTCTAAATCTATTTGTGATAGGGTCATAATTATGACGTCTGGATAATTTAAATGTTAAGACTTCCTAACTGATAAGGTGTTGATTGCTGTCAAAACTTGTTAATATTTTAAGTACTTGTAAATTCATTACCATGTACGCTTTCTTGAATTTGACTGGTTTATACTGTTAATTACAGTCACTATAAGGGTCATTTTAATTGGTCAGTTATTATATGGTGAGAAAAAATATATTTTCAAGACAGCAGATTTTTAAGGAGAATAGATTTGGATTTCCAAGCAGAAGCACTGTGGTTTCCCACTAGAACGCTAGAATTGTTAATACTTAAATCTTTTTTTCTAATTGTTATATTCTACGGATAACCGTGTGAAAACTGTTAATTGTTACTTTAAACTGTGTGGTTTTCCACTGAAGAAAAATAAAGAAGATAATCTGGAACTATGTTTTAGTATTTGGACATTATAAGTAGTGCCATAATACCTATAACATACCGTCATAAGAGTTTCGGCATTACAAGTATTTCCGCTGAGAACTCGTGCATATTTCCCGATACAAAGCTAATAACCTATAAATATTCCTGTATAAATATATAGAACCAAATACTGAGATAGGTTTGTTCACGCAGTATTCTGAGTATCTCTGGAACAAAACCGAATTGAATTTAGTCGACTGAATTGACGTACGATGAAAGTCACACATTGAATATATTGTGGTACATTACAGTATGTGGCATAGTCTTTCGATAATCGATTTCATATTCGTCAGGTTGCTTTAATGTTTTTACTATTTTTTTATTTTAATTTTTTTTTTCAAGTTTGCAATTAATCTCTGAACAAACTGACTTACTTAAGTTATTCAAACTAGTTCAAAACTATATAGAGTAGAATCGAGATACAAATGTTACCTTTTTCATGTTTGCATAGATGTCTCGTATTCCGGAGGTCGCGGGGTCGAATCCTGTCAGCAGATTTTGACCGTGACTTCAACAGTCCCATCGTTCGGTGCGAGTACTGGTTAGTTTCCAGTAAGCAGTCATCGGGTGTATTTCACAAAATATATTTTAAATGGGAACAAATTTACCATTTAACTGCACTCAATACATAGAACGAATCACACTGTTTCGTGAAAAAAGACCAAGTTAAAACTTGTTAAGGTTCGTTCGCATATTTACCAATGCTCTACACTTTCAGATTATGCATTTGGATACTTCAAGTTTAAACTTCAATGGTTAGACATATATCTTGCAAAATTTGGCAGTTTATTTAGGTTGATTTGATATATTATTGTATACAGCATGCCCTTTCAGTCAGTTTGCTGGTGCTCGACATTTTAGATACATAACAACAGAAGAATCATTTGAGCCCGCTAATCATAATTTACAAATCAGTCTGGAAAAAAGCAACATAAAACTTTAAATGGATGTTGTTTCTTCAAATCTCACAAATTTCTTCATTAAGATTTTTTTTTGTGTAAATTTTTCAATATCACAGTGTACTGCAGACGATTTACTCTAACATTGCTTACTTTACTATGGTCACGTGACCACACTGGAAGTGAACTGTACTTGGATCTACATTGAGCACCTAAATGCTATCGCATTCTGAGTCCCTACGTTTTGTGGGTTTGTCATCGGTAGAATCAAACCTATAATTGTAATTATGCAAATTAAACTGTTGCTCTTTTATTCATATACAGAGTAATTGTACGATAGTTTACAGCTTCTTACGAAGGATCTGAGTGTAATTCTCCAGCTAAAATGGTTTGTTAAACTGCCCATGTGTGGCCAAATCCATAAAGTTTTAACCTTACATAATTTTTTCAACTTTACGGTAAAGAAGGTGTAAAGAGCGGGATTTTACAAAAACAAGTTGCATCCTTCATAACTTAGTTTCAGGATTTCTGTTTATTAAGTTATTCGATTATCCAAATATATAATTAGATTAAATTTGATGCTAAACACTATCAATAAGTATAAGAATAATGAAGTTTTGTATGGCTAATGATTTTAACTAAATACATTGAATTTAACCTGGAAGTATAAAGTTATCAACTGATTTTGAGGAACTTTTAGATTTTGTTCAAACTTCAACTTCTACGGCATATTTGTGTCCCAGGGCGGTATCGATTATACCAGATTTGCCGTATGAAGTGAAGTTTTGAACGTCTGATGATGTGATATCACGAAAGTCAAAACTTCAATCTTTTTACATCTACTATGTCCACATACTCGGCATCAATGACTGAAATCTGGATGGAGGGACATGGCATGATAGTCATTTTACTTGAAAAATGAATAATAACGCGCGATTATCATTTGGTGGAACATTTTATTTTCACTACCAAATAAAACCAATCCGTTTCTGTCGGACACTTAATACGACAATTGCGTTTTACTTAAAACATAAAATGGTACTAGTAGAAGCCTTTAAGAAAAACTTTTATCAGACCGATAAATCTACATATCGACCTCACCAAAAGGCAATAATTGTATAAAAGCACATGCGCAGAAATTGAAAATAACGATTTTGCTTACGAGATATAAAATGAGTTATCATGAATCAGTTCATTCCATTGTTTAGATTACGACTTCGTGATATTTATATTACACAGTGGCGTGCTGGTATGGAACTATGTTCATCGCTACAAATTTATAGAGAATTGAAAAGTTGTTACGAAAAATCGAAATATTTTAGTGTATTAGAAAATGTTAAACATCGAAATATGTTAGCCAAAATAAGATTGAGTTCTCATAAGCTATTTATTGAAACAGGAAGACACAGAGGTATATGTAGAGGCCAAAGAATATGCACATTATGCAATATGGGTGACATAGAGGATGAATTTCATTTTATATTGATATGTCTGTTGTAATGATTTGAGAAATATGTTTATTTCAAGGTATTTTACTACTAATCCTAGTGTTTATAAATTTATACAATTGTTAAACGAAGATAAAAAATCAGTACTGCAAAAGTTAGCACTATTTTGTATTAGAGCCTTTGAAAGACGCGACAATGAATTAGATTAATGTTTCTTTATTACTATATGACTTTGTTATATTGTGTTATTGACATGCTCAGGTCCCTTTATTTCTATTATTAATATCATGTATTCGCTTTCTCTCAACGCATGCATTGTTATTTACATGTATAATACATGTTGTTATGACGATGAGCTCAAGTCTAAATAAACCATATGTTCTGTTCTATAAAAACGCGTGGAAATATGATGTATTATTCAAGCCTTAAACTAATGGGAAAATTGCATTGGACATTATGTGAGGTATAATAATTTAAAATCTGAATTGCACACATTTGTAATCCATGCTTTAAAATGTTCATTAAAAAAATGTTAACATTTTGTGAATAGTTTTATAAGCCGAGGCTGAAATAGTTCGTACTCCGACCAGACCGGGTTTTTTTTTTAATTCTGTGTAAAAAAGATATGCTAGTATTATTTTAAATATGAAAGAAAGAGAAATCAAATGTGATTAAAATCTATAAAAAAATAATAAAGTTAGCAGTTAACTGTTAAAACACGAAAGTTCATTGCTATCACTACCTTCCCGTTTATCCATATTAGGTATTTACCGGGTTTTTTATTGTTTTGTTTTAAACAGACTGAGCGGGTGTGTTTCGGGGGTCCGGGTTCGAAACTTTGCGTAAAAATTTGGAAACGGCACCATTCTTTCATATTTTATACTCCAGTTCATTCATTTCTACAACTTACTGTAACTCAGGGTGTCGTTTCCATACATTCACCCGGTTTTGTTTGAAGCTAAATCATATGATTCATCATTTGAGCAACATTTTATGACATTTTTAGCTCACCTGTCACAAAGTGACAAGGTGAGCTTTTGTGATCGCGCAGCGTCCGTCGTCCGTCCGTGCTTCGTCCGTGCGTGCATCTGTGAACTTTTGCTTGTGACCACTCTAGAGGTCACATTTTTCATGAGATCTTTATGAAAATTGGTCAGAATGTTCACCTTGATGATATCTAGGTCAAGTTTGAAACTGGATCATGTGCCTCAAAAATTAAGTCAGAAGGTCAAATAATAGAAAAACCTTGTGACCTCTCTAGAGGCCATATTTTTCATGGGATCTGTATGAAAGTTTGTCTGAGTATTCACCTTAATCATATCTAGGTCAAGTTTGAAACTGGGTCATGTGCGATTAAAATCTAGGTCAGTAGGTCTAAAAATAGAAAAACGTTGTGACCTCTCTAGAGGCCATACTTTTGAATGGATCTTCAGGAAAATTGGTCAGAATGTTCAACTTGATGATATCTACATCAGATTTGAAACTGGGTCACGTGCCATCAATAACTAGGTCAGTAGGTCAAATAATAAAAAAATATTGTGACCTCTCTAGAGGCCGTATTTTTCATGGGATCTGTATGAAAGTTGGTCTGAATGTTTATCTTGGTGATATCTAGATCAAGTTCGAAATTGGTCAACTTTGGTCAAAAACTATGTCGGTAGGTCTAAAAATAGGAAAACCTTGTGACCTCTATAGAGGCCATACTTTTGAATGGATCTTCATGAAATTTGGTCAGAATGTTCACCTTGATGATATCTGGTCAAATTCGAAACTGAGTCACGTGCCGTCAATAACTATGTCAGTAGGTCAAATAATAAAAAACCTTGTGACCTGTCTAGAGGCCATATTTTTCAATGGATCTTCATGAAAAATGGTCAGAAATTTTATCTTGATGATATCTAGGTCATGTTCAAAACTGGGTTAAACGAGCTCAGAAACAAGGTCACTGCCAAATAATAGAAAAAAACGACGTCATACTCAGTTCAAAACTGGGTCATGTGGGGACAGGTGAGCGATTCAGGACCATCATGGTCCTCTTGTTTTCTTCAGTTTTCTTGTATTTCAGGAACAAAATACCTATTACATAGAGTTAAACCCCTTCTGGAAATGTTTACTTTGATACTTTTATGAAATTTTGTAATTATCTCCCTTTAATATGAAAAGATGTAAAAAGTGGGCCATTTCTTTAGCTTTTGATGTAATTTGTAGTTTTATATTCAAATTTGAATACTTCAACAACTGAAACAAATGACAAGTATGAAAACAGCGCATAGCTTCAAAGTTCATCTATATTCGATCTACCTTGGTTGTGAAATCCAGATAGGCAAAGGGAATATAATAATAATTTCATAAACTTACATTTCTAGTTAATTTTGGCAAAATGTGTATTTATAAATGCAAATCTTTGACAACCTTAATATAAGAGTGTTTATATTCATAACATACTTTAACATACTTAAGCAAAGAAATAATACTTTGTATAGTAAAACACAGCTAAATAGATGATAGGATATTGTGTACTCATTTACTCACCATCTGTTTATGCACTTATGTACTCACTAGGTCAATTACTCAGCATAGATACATGTATTTGTGTACCCGCTCAGTTACTTACTCAATATACTTACATTAATATAGTCACACGGTCTCTTACTCAACATTTGTACATGTATTCTGTACCCACTCCATCACTTACTCAGCATTGTTCATTCATGTACTTACTTGGTCACTTACTCCGCATCTGTACATGTATTCTATGGCATGTACTCATTTGATCACTTACGTAACATTCGTACTATCGTGTATTTACATGGTCACCTACTTAGATTTTTTTATACTCACGTGGTCAGTTCCTCAACATTCTTGCATTCACTTACTCATTCAGCATCCGAACAGGTAGTCATGTACTTACTTAGTTAATTACTCAACATTCACACACTCATGTACTCACTCAACTCGCTCATTTTATTTGTAACTCTCAATTTTTAGCTAGTTTCAGCTAGAACAGAGATTTTATTCTTGTGTATTGTATATAAAACACATTTGATTCTTAGCTACTACGTTTTTATAGAAGATTTTAGTTTATGTAAGGTTATAAATGTATATGATTGGAACGTTATGTATTTTACCTGCAACTGTCAACTTTTATGTAGTTTCATATCGGAGATGTTTTTATTCATAAATGATACTGAATATATCACACATAATTGTTTGTTCAAATGGTTAAAAACAAATGTATTTAAGAAGGTTTTAGGTTTATACGTACAAAAATATAGAATTGTATAGGATTAGCCAGCTATAAGTAATCAAAGTACTGAGAGGACTGATGGGGGCAGTGTTTTGCAGTTTCAAGACTTGATGTAACCCATTCACGTCAGGGGAGTGTATGCAGGCATAATGTAATGCACTTGTGTGTGGCAAAAAATGGAGTGGTCACAACTTTTACAGTGCACAACAATAAAATTTATTAACTTTGTGTTCAATACACTTCTATATTTTGTTCAAAAGGTAAAGATAAAAAATCTAGTCTTGTTCAACAGCAGTCGTTCATCGACAAACAAAACCCTTTCATTGCCAGGTTTGGTAAAATGAAAAAGATAAAGCTATACAATGTATTTCAATTTCTTCAATACTTCTGTTTGCACTCTATGTCCTGACATCATGTGTTCTTAACAGTCTAATAAATAACAAGCAAATTTTGTAACACTTTATGAAAGTTTGGAAAGAAAGTCAAATTATTCCACTATGTGAAAGTTTAAAGGAACAGGATTCCGTTGAACTGACATTGAAAAAAAAACTTGGCTATCTTTTCTAATGTGTACAATACTTATCAATTAAAAAGGTCAGGAATGTTTTTTGTTAGAAATAAGCATCATTTTGATAAGAAGTTGTGATAAGTTAACACACAAACACCTGTAAAAATATTTTTATAGATCTACCTTTTTCCATTCCAACTATTGCTAATATTCCGTAACTGTTTTCTTAAAAACATACATGACATATTCAAGATGATATTATTATTCATATTGTTTGTTATGTTTGTTAGTTTAAACATATTTATTCCCAAAATGAAGATCATATATTGATACAAATGTCATACTGTGATGAAAGCAAAACAGGAAAGGATAAGAATGAAAGACAAGTCTTATAGAATTCTTCTCCTTAGCGGACAAAAATATAACTGCATGAGCATATCGAGCTGTGTTTGTTGATCTAAATAGCATTGTCTGTTTTAATTTTAGGTTATTTAATAAACACCTGTATTTCAAACTATCAATATCATATATATATAATCTTTGCGTTGGCACCGGCTATTCTTTGCTATTTCGCAAAGAGTCCACCGATATGGATGCACCGTGCAACTGTGTATTAAATTTTAGTAACTATTTGAAATTCAATTCATTTTTATGCAACATGTGTGGGTTAACGAATTTTGCTTAACGAATTACAGCTGATTTCGAGATCAAAATATATAATTATACATAATATACAGTCACGAAGGACGGTCCGACCAAGTACATAAATATGCCTTTAAACTTTAACATGTTCTTGTAAAACAGAAGTAATCTGTTCATAGTTTATTTTACGAATTCAAACAATGAGAAAAAAATCTACTGCCGATTATTAGATGATATGATAATTATAAAAGATCAAACTGTCAAATTAACCCCCCCCCCCCCCACTCCCACCCCCCACCCCACCCCCAACCAAATAAATCATAAATTCAAGCTGACGAATAAGTAATGATTTTATTTTCTACCTATTTTATTTCATTTAGAAGACTGTTTTTTATTTTACTTTTGTTATTATTATTTATTTTTATATAGTATTAATTTTTATAAATAACATATCTCTTGAAAATATTTTCTTAGACATGCGAAAAGTATTTCATTTCAGCACTGTATTTTCTGAATTAATATTTTAGAAATAACACCTGCACGGAAAAGATATTTTAACAGAATGCGAATCGGGATCTATAGGATGTTTCCGGATATTTATAGATTCGCCTGCTGATAAACAGTACTGATCGCCGCAAACTGATAAAGTTTCTCCATAATACACATGATACACAACGGTGTCGAGACACGCCAATGAAAAAATCAATAATCTATCGGCTTATCAGTGGCGTTACTTACTTACTTACTTACTTAGTTGCTATTTTCACGCAGAATCAAGAACACATTTTTTGAGCGTACTGAAACTAGTTATTGGATTTCAGAATAGGTCACATGATCAAAACATGTGTAGGTCTCAGAATCGATCACGTGATCAAATCAAGCGTCTTTATTGTTCTTCCGCTTAAGTAGATCTATCATAATTTATATTTACAATGCAGTTTAGTTTTCTTCAGATACTGTTGTTAATATCAAATGTGTAGATCTATTTAATCATATATGGATCAAAAATATAATTGTAAAATGCAATATTAAAGTTATATTGGTAAATACTTTGGAACTTGTTTTCTTTGTGTTGTCAGGTTGGTAATAAACTCGACAAGAAAATTGAAAGACGGTTTGTTAAATTTGGGTGCACTGCCCCAAAAAAAAACGTATAAAATAGTTACTGTAAAGGTGGTCAAGTAATAGTTGATCTACTTATTGTGGGTATTTGTGGCGTGGTTGGATTATGGGCATGGGGATTGTGTTGGTAAATTGACGGTGTAAGGGAAGGGGGATCTCTTAAGTTGTTTCACTTATGTTTGCTGGGGCGCAGTTGGATCGATGCCCTTGTTCAGGGCGGCACGAAAACCCCAAATATACCCAAATCTTACCCAAATATACCCAAATCTTACCCAAATCTTACCCAAATCTGGTCATATATGACTTATTTAGCAATGAATAAGATCAATTTTGTTAATAATGTGTTAATTGAAAACTTTTAAACTGATCTAGAGATATTTTTTCAAAGATTTAGCTATTTTAAACACAGTTATTATGGAGAGAAATGAGTGACCGGAAACACTGGATAGCGCCGAAACATCGGGAAGCACCTTTAAAAAACATGGGATGTTCTGATCAGGTTTTAAATTTTTAAGTGTTATAAATCGATTGTTCATTTAAAAAATATATAATTTGATAAATGTTAGGCTAATTAGATTACATATATTACGGTAGTAAGATAGTTTACATTATGCGAGTGCTTTCTGGTCCGGCGATCCTTTCAATTAGACATAAGAATATTTGAAGATATTTTGAATATATAAGTGCTCCTGAATTTCAAAGTGTAATATTTCATATTTTATGAATTGATTATAATGTTTCCCCAAGCGGATTAATCAGTAATTACCGAAATTAGTACTAACCAACGCACATGAATGTACACTTCACGAATGTAAAAGCACGAGCGGAAATTGATATATTAGATAGACTTCTTTAATTGTAGGGTTAGATTTGTATTTAAAATTAATATATTGTTTGAAAATGTAATAAAATATGATAAATATTTGTCCAATTAGGTCCCATCATTACGGTCATACAATAATATACATTTTGTGCTTTCCGGTCCCGAATCAAAATAAAAGAAACTTTTTTCTAAACGAAATTCAGAGCATAATTAAAACATTTATCATATTTGATTTTGCAACTGGATATATGTCAAAACACGTACAAAAATATACAAACACATGATACTGTTATCATACATATATACATACAAACATAAAGCAGATGACGAACTAATAAGAATTATCATAGCTGTGTTCAGCTTTAACTTAACTTTTGTAAACACAAATTAAAGAAAAGACTGATTTGTAAGTGTTATGAATACGACGATCCAGAATTTCTATACATGTTTTCTTATCATTATTTAACGCACGTTATATATCGTCTTTATTTGCTTACCGGAAAGCTCTTAGCGCATAATGAGGTGCTAATTCAATCACAGCGTGCATATTAGCGATAAATGTAATTAATCCCAGAGATTGCTGTTGTTAAATAATGATTGACACCGAAAATTAGTTGATTTGCGCTGAGATTCACTTACAATGTCTGCTGATTAGGAATCAAATGATTACTGCTTATTAGGCAAGACGACTGATAACATACCATAAGACTTTAAAAAAGTACAAAAACATAGCTGACCTCAAAATCGAAGTATAATAACAATACAATAACTTGTGTCAAAGACCTATCAAAAAAAATTATCATTTTATACTTCTTTCTTTGTGTTCATCTTTTATAAAAACAAAAAATAAAGTATTTGAATAAGTTTTGCTTTTGTTAATTAAATAAGTACATAAGAAACTCCCAATACATTTTCATAACCCCCAAGTATACCCGATGGGTTTTTTATATAATTATTCCTTTTTATTAAGTGAACTTGCGTCAAGCTGTAATAACGTCAGTCAACATAGTAGTAGCTTTCAGACTGATAAACACAAAGTACGTGTCATTCCATGTATCATGTGCATGTACAGCATCAAGAGGTTGATATGTGTAAGAAACATTGTGGTAGTTTTGGAATTCCCTCATTTATAACATGGAGAAAGGAAATATATTTTAAAGCAAATTTAGGATATATTTTTGACGACTGGCGCTGAACATGATAATATGGAATGACCTCGAATACATCAGAAACAAATATACTCACCGCCTCAGAGCGCCTTCAGCATCGTAATCCGTTCCTAGGAATGCACAACATTTTCACAGATATACTAAAATTATATCAGCCTTAAACTCTTCATCAGTTAAATTTCTACCAATTTCTACAACTAGAACTGAACACCCTAAAGTGCATTCAATGCATGGAGATTATGTAATGTTTTTGATGCAATAGTGTAATAGATAACCATAAACAGAAACCTCTACTGGTAAAAAGAACATCTTTTTCTGTGTCTAATTAAGAATAAAATTTAGAAACATGACAAAGCAGCCGATGCATGCATATTTTTAAGCGCTTCCTTTACTTAAAATAACATGGCGGAAGTATATATAAAATGAAAGAAACCTTATGACAGCATATCAATATAGGGCATGCACGTGAAAGTGATTTCAGGACAACAATAATTTCGAGCCATGTTTCTAAGATTTTATCAAGACGAGAGCTTTATTTATTTATAACAAACTGAATTCAGGTTGATACTTGAATGACGTCTCACAAGACAATTAAACGTGCATTTACTTTTATTTTATTATTTGCCCTGATGAGTATAAACGAAACCGGTAGGCAAATATAATGTTACTCATGTAATGTTGTTTACTTTTTCTTTATATATATTTATATATATACATAATTCATAAGAGTACGTCATGTAATATAGACGGTAAAATCGGGATTTTTGAAAACATGATATATATTTCACCTCAAAGGTGAAACAGTTTTTATATTTATCGTGACAAGACCGCTAAAGTCTTTAGAATTTTCAATCTGGTTTAGCTGCTTTTTCTTTCTTTGTAATCGACCGTGATGATCTTATGACAAGTTTATAGTATTTCTTGTTTTCTTTTTCAGTAAGAAATATCAACGCCACATTTAAATGTCACTTTAAACATACTCATCATTTTTTAAAAATAAAATCGTTGATAAGGACGGAATCTTACAACAATTAGTATCATATTTCTAACATGCAGTTTTATGAGGCAACACAGAAAACCAGAATTGTTAAAAACTTAAAAAGAAACATTTTACGAATACATCATAACATGTATCTGTAATTGTTACGAAACACTGTTAAGACATGCAAAGATACACTAAGACATGCAAATACACATAGACTATAAACAACTTCGACGTCAAAGCTTTAGTATACAGAAGTGTCTTATTATTTTTATGTAATGGCTTTATTATACTCCGCGATGTCAAATATGTGATAAGGTATGTTTATTGAAAAAAAAAACAACACAAAAAAAAACAAAAACAAACGGGAGATGAATTTTTAAGACATGCCATGGCAGCCGCAGACAGTTTTCATAAATCACTTACAGTTTAGGAAAGCATTTGCTACAACCTCTGAGCTTTATACGACACAAAAGTTGCACCCGGGACTGGGACGAGGACCCTGCTTTCATAGTCCCATTTTTTTGAGAAAAAAAAAAGATGCCAAAAGTATTGTATTGATATAAAAGTCGTGTTAATTTCTTATACATTACATTTAAAAGATACACTAAATTAGAAAAATAGTGAGATTTTAATCATTCGGTAATGCCAAAAACATTGCAACTAATTTTTTTTAATTATAATCAGAAAACCTAACATTTTAAATATATAATTCATTATAAATCAAAATGGACATTTTCTTCGTAAATCACACGCACACGCACACACACATGTACACAAGATCACACACATTAATTTAAAGCAATGAAGTTTTACAAAACAATGCAATTCAATATTTAATTTATTAGTAAATGATAGTTAAGTATTTGAGATCAAAATCCGCTCTCAACGTTTTCAAAAGAAGTGCACAAAAATAAATATGCTCTTAAACAGTATACATGCATGTAGTTACAAGATTCAACTGTACAAGTGAAGTAAAATGAAAAGTCAGGTTTAAGCCGTGGTTAAACAAATGCATTGCGCCTTTGAAGTCGCGGTCAAACTCCGCATTCGGGATTCGAAACTACGACCTTTAGATAGATAGTACAATGGCAAGTCAAAACCACGACCTTAAAATCAGAAGTACAACTTGTTTACAACAGAAGCACACAAAAATGCACAAGTCCTATCACACTGTAAACATGCATATACATACAACATTCAAAACTACAAACGGAATACAATGATAATTGAGCTTGATACAAATGTATTGCGCCTTTATAACGAATTGCTGAGGTCTCGGTCAAATCCACTTTCGGGATTCAAAACCACGACCCAAAGATCAGAACAAGGGCGTAGGAGCTGGGGCGGCAGAGGCGGCGCCCGCCTCCCCAATATTTCGAGAAGCGGCGGTCGACATGCCGAACTCGTAAATTTTTGAAAAGGCTAGAAAATATAATTGAAAATAAATACAGCGGTCTTCCATTTATCATGAAGTGCATCGGCGACTGAGATGTACACAGAATCTTGTCATATCGCTGACACCTTGCTAGATCACCTTGGTGACAGGGTATTGTACAAATCGATAATCCGCAATGACCGAGGTCGCTGTATTTTCACGCACCGCAGACTCAGATTATAGGCAATACATTAATTTAATTAATGAAAGTTAATCGTATTTAATTGCTTACTTCCAAAATTGCAATTAATGTTGTGTCTCAAATTCTGCCGACAAAGGAGGGTATCTTGAGTAAAACACAAACGCAAATCGGGATCTTTAGATGTCTTTACATAAAATATATTAAATATTTTTGACACTTAAACATATTGTTTGAAAATCAAAGGCACCAATCATAATGATTAAAATCAACGCATAAAATTTAGAAAAATCCGCATAGATTTTACAGATCTAGTTAAATGAACAAATATTACAGATTCTACATAAAAATATAAAGGGCCAATCAGCCTCGCAATTTTGCATTTCCAAATCGATCATTTGATAAAAAGAAACCTGAACTCCGTTCATTCAACCTTAAACAGTGAACCGCATTTTATCTTTATAATGCCATTTAATGACTAAAATGCCACAAGGATTTGATTACCCCTTTAAGTCACGGTCTTGTGCTAGATCCCCTACTTAGGACATTACTGGTTTTACCCTGGCAAGACATTGTCCTAATGGCTATCTAACATCGTAATGCCATTACAGTGTTTAAACATAGTAAACTGTAAATAGGGTTGAAAACTCGAAAAAAAAAATCCCGAGTATGTTCAACAGATACTGAGCAGTCCAACAAGTCGCCAGATTGCACCATTTACTCTAGCTATATGCACAATTTTCCCGGGGCCACCCTGGACCCCGTTCATAGGAGGGGGACCCCAACTCCCCCCCCCACCCCCTGAGAAATATAACTTGCTTTACATTAGAAATACACAAAAATGCACACGTCCTGTCACACTGCATGCATATAGTAACAACATTCAAAAATACAAACGAAGTGCAATGATAATTCAGGTTGAAACAAATGCATTGAAAATTTAATAATGAAAAAGTTGACACCTAACACAATAACATATACCATAAGCAACTGATTTCAATTTTTTAACAACTTCAGAGCGCCGCCTAACAGGCAGGATAGTCGCCAAAGCGATATCGTGTTTCGCTCTGTATTCTTCTTCCTAGTTAGATATTCATATTTGTACAAAAATACAAAAGCGTGCAGTATAACATATATATACGAAACACTGGATTTTTGCGTCTTCGGAGCGCCGCCCTACGAGGCAGGATAGTCGCAAAAGCAAAAATCGTGTTTCGCCCGTCGGTCTACTTCCCAATTTTTGAACTATTAAAGTTTAAGCTACAGAGCTGTGGGTGGGCGTTTGAGTTACGTTACGAGTCTCTCAGATCAAGCATATGCGGTTAAAAAATACCAAGCAAAACATGTTATTACGACAATAAATATAATCACAGGGTTTACCTGTGCATTTCATTTGTTGTTCTCTCTGCAGCTGGGCGTTTTCTTTGTCCAGGTTTTTTGCCGGCAGTCTGCCTTGGTTTTTTCATCTTAAGGGTACCGTTAGTCGATTGAATTTTTTCTCCCTCGGGCTCTGACGGCAGTTTTGTACTCATAAATCTATCAAAAATTTTTTGCTTTTCATCAGAACTTTTATCAAACCAGACATTTTCTGGAAGAAGGAATTTCTCAGAATTTCCAAAAAGTTTATAATTTCCACTACCGTACAGAGCCCGACGGAGATCCACTAGTTGACCCTGCGCAACGGAAGATAACTTATCTACGAGTTCAGGAGCTGATTGAAGTTTATGCTGTGTTTCTTGTTTTAGTCTGTTATTAATTGATTCTGAATTATTATTTGTCCAAAGTTTAGAAATCTTCTTCTCTTTAAGAGGTTTGTAAACATAATCCTTTACCTTTCTGCCAAATATCTAACATAATACGACCGGAATTGTGGGTGGTTTTGAAAATGCAAGGATAAGTTATCTTCACGTTCAGCATATTCAAAATCGTCAGCACTGAACACCAGGCCCCGTGTTCACAAAACGTTTTCAGTCTCAGCTGAGATTGATAATGAAACTTTATTTCTCATTTTTATCTAAATAGCATGTTTAATACTAAATTCTAAGTTAATAACTATTTTAAAGTGACTATTCGGTATTGATGGTCAGACTCATTTGGAATTTAAGCTTGAATGTTTAGCAAAATTGATATTAAAATTTCCAACTCAAACTCAGCTGAGACCGAAATGTGTTTTGTGAACACGGGGCCAGGCCACCTTTGTCTTCATTGAAAATTACCGAAATAATGCTTTGCCTTGTTTTTTCATCAGCCCCAATTCTTTGAAGGTTATGTTTGATGTTGTCCTTCAAGTGCTTTGAACAAAGTAACAAATCTGAGCTAGGGAAACTGTTTTTGAGTGCATTTGTCATAGCCTTTTCGTCATCAGTGCCAAACGTAAATCTGTCAGAACCTAACTGTTCCCTAACATGATTAAAAAATTTTTGATAAGATGTTTGTTCCCCATCCCACTGAAGACAAAGCGGGCCTAGGAAAATAGGATACTGCTGTGTTTTTCTGCTAATGACAGATCGATTTTTATACGACATTGCTGTAACAAAAAAACGGCCTAAATTAAACGTTCGGTCCACCCCTATGACACTCCCTTGCTCTCCTGTACAGTTTTTCTCATATCTAAAATTTGTGTTTTGTGATACAATATCACAAGAGGCTCCCTGTTTTTTGAAAGGATAACCTCCTGTACAAAGTCATTATCATTCAACAAACCTATAACGGTCAAAATGTCATCAGCAATATTTTTTCTTGGTACAGAAACTCCTATATTTGATGATTTTACCTTTTTGGACTGATAATGAAGACGATCCTGAACTTGTCTTGCAGTTTTGGGTGCTGTTGGACTATGGTTTGATGCTAACTCGTTCACAACTTGGGAAGCCGTCTTTAAACCCACTCTTGCAGCAGCTTCTCTTATAATGGTTGGATTTGTTCGCGTATACTCCTCCTCTGAAAATGAATTACCATGAGGAGGTTTCCTATTATTTGATAAACTGCCTAGATATTCTATAACACCTTTCATTTTTAAGTGTTCGAGGCAACCGTCCGCTTCCGTAATAATGCTTACCCGACGCCGGTAACTTGGTTCTTGTTTAAGCGTGGCATAATACCGGTGCAAGGTGATGACACGTTCAGGCTGTGGTTCAAGTGGTACATATTTCATTTTTTTGTCCACAATTTTCTTAATGCAAATGAAACCGTCTTTCTTAAACACATTTTTCATGTTCTTATTGTTATTCAAAATGAAATACTGGTTAACTGTTGTGCCGTTTTCCCACACTCCACAGTCGTCAGTAAATTCCACACGCGAACTTGCATTTGCACTATAATCTACGATCACGTAGACGTTAGATTTTTCCCCGCGCGGAATTGTGTCACATGGTGTTTCTGTTTCCATTATAGCGATTATCACCTCTTCGTTTGACAAAAATCGTCCATTTTTTAAAGTTTTCTTATGAAGGTCACTTGATTTTTCGGTACTATGTATATTGGTAGACTTCTCACTTTCATTATTATTGCTAGAATCGGTTTCTAAAGTGAGAGTATAATCATCACTATCTGTATCATCATCTCTGTCACAGTCAGGATCACTTAAACATTCAAAACGGTTTGGCGTTAGAATTTCCGTTTCTTCTGCCAGAACTGACGAATTTGACGAAAGTCTTCTTCTCTTTGGAACACTCCATGACGGCGATGTTTCTAGAGGTTCATTAGGTGGAGAAGCTGGTTGCTCTGTTGTTTTTTCAGGCGCTGATTTGGTTGATTTCTCCTCTGCAAACCTGGTACACGGAATAGGTTCTTGAGTCGATGAAGCTGGTCTCTCTGTTGAATTCTCAGGGGCTAAGTCGGGTGATTTCTCCTCCGTAGACTTGGCACGCGGAAGAGTTTCTGTGTCAGTTACCGCACTGAAGTGGTTAACAGAGTAATAATCCCCAGGAACAGGAACAGAACCTAACCTGTGCCACAGTATAGCCAGCTCTCTGTCATTCGTCTGGTGGTGTGTGAAGACGGTGTTCAAGAGTGTATGTCCCATGTCTTTCCTCCCATTTGCAAACGGATAGATCACCCTTATCGGCAATGACAATACATCTGCCAAAGCTAAGATGGTCCAGGCACTTGAATCACTTCCTACTTTAGCGGCTGCTAGACATGCACTTTCATAGCTGCATGACAGTCGTTGTATGCTGCGGCGGAGTGAGTGTCTGAGGTAAATATCCATTTTGTTCATAAGGTTAAGACACGTGTGGTACCTTAGTTTTAAACATAGTGTCTCGTTCCCGCATAACAGTATAGAGACGGCATTGAAAAGGCAATCGCCGTCGCCGGAAGTTATTCTTGGGTCGCCCGTTATATCGTCGACATATTCATCGATGACTTGGGCAGCTGTTTGGTCAACATCCGGGAAGTCAGAGGTTTGTTCCAGTGGCACTTCAAACGTTGCGTTGAACAGCATCTCCCGCTGCACCGCCTCGCGTAAATCAATTATGTTCCTCGAAGACGCAGCCTGAAAAACAAATTTAAATAACTATATTTAAAATATCACATTCGTTTAACCCAGTTATCAATTTGTGGGTTCATTTTCAAGTAAGTATATTACAATATGTTATGCGAAAAGCAATTTTGCTCTAAATTTCAGTGACTAAATTTTTAGGTACTTGTCAAGTTTTAAACAAGTGACTGAAATATGATACTACTTCCAAAAATATCGATCACAACATCCGCATTATTTTTACACCATAATCTCTAATAAGTTATTTTCGTTCAAAGCACACAACGTACGCTCACAACGTAAAAGATAAAATGCTACTTTGAATTATTTTCGCATTATTTCTTATATATTGCCTGTTGCTCGTTTGCAGAAATATTAACAGTTTACTGGGAAATATTGATAATTTATTTTATTATACCTCACATAAATGTCCAATGCAAATTTCCCATTAATTAAACTTGAATAATATATCATATTCCCCAGTGATTTTATATCACATGCACAAAATCGTTATTTTCAATTTTCGGGCTGGTGATATGATCCATAATTTCATATCACATGCGCAACAGCGTTATTTTGTTTTTCTGCACACGTGATATTATTGTTTCATATCACCCGTTGAGAGATTGATACTTTCGCTATGGTTATTTTCTTTTCTTATGCTACATGCAAAATATTTCGAAAACAATTTTTCATCAAATATTGAATCGAAACTACAACAATTAGTTTGGAAATGATCTAACTAAGAAAATGAGTGCTCACTCTTATATGTTTCATTTAGAAAAAAAAGTTACCGCCGTTTTTCGAATGCTACTGATTGACGCAATGTTGAAATATTAGAATAAATATAGGGGTCAGCGATATGTAAACGTCTCGACTAAATCTATCAAAAAAGTCTTATTACAGCAAAGTCGCCACAAATTATAAGTCCTAACAAGTAAACACTCTTTAATTCTGTCTGTATTATTTGGTTAGTAATTACTTTTTAATGTTAAATAAATTATTATGTTGATTTCCCATTAATGCTTTCACCCTTATAAGCTTTCGGTATAATAAAATAAATATTGCATTCCAGAGAGGGTGATATGAAAAATGTTCACCCCTCGAAATATGAATATAGACCTCGGCTGGCGCCTCGGTCAATATTCATATATCTCGCGGTGAACATTTTTCATATCACCCTCTCAGGAATGCAATATTTATATAATACCAGTAGTCATGGTTTTTGCATTCAAGCAAGTTTTAATCATAAAATATTTCAGCTGACATTGAAATTGTGTCAGTGAAGTAGATATCCGCATTGACGATTCCATATTAAATGTACATTCTCCTGCCTCTTTAAAAGTGACTTTCATTCATAACTTCAAAACATGCGTATTTAAACAACAATCTTTAAGGGACAGATCGCATACCAAAGATCTATCATGGTTGCTTCCGGACAATGAATGAAAATGAAACATTGCAACTGCTGCCTGCTTGAAACACTGACTACGTAATGACAATTTTCTATATAAAAAAAATAAACTTATACGAAAAAGGGGCACTGTTTCAGACCGCCGTTAGCTCAGTCGGTAGAGCACTCGCCCTGTCAGTGAGGGGTCTAGGGTTTGAGCCCCGGACTGAGTGGACATATTTCTCAACATGTGGAACTTTCATTGTCGATGAAAATAAAGAAACTGTATATATCTAAATGATTTTTACGAATATTGTGAAATATTCAAACTCATATACGTAAATACAGAAAAGTATCGGTACTTGGAGCAAGAAAATTAAAAGTTTTATTCTTATCTTGGAAATTATAAGCTAGAAATAGAAACAAGTGATCCCCACTGGGTAAGATCGTTAGACATCCAAATATATTTTCTTTTAAGCAAATACTACATACTGACGATATGTTGCATACATAATTAAAGGCCAACGTAACCGCATTAAGCGTTTTGACCAATAAAGCATATTTTTGCACATGCAGGGCATGTTCACCAGTATGCTCATTTTAATGAACACTTTCGACAATGTCAATGTCAATTTCACCATGATATGCGTTTTTTTTTCTAGTAGGACTTTCGTCAGCTATGCCAAAAGTGTAAACGAATACATGCATGTTGGTGCACATGCCTTGCAGATGCAAAATATGCAATATTGGTCAAAACGCCTAATGCAGTTACTAAGGCCGTGAGTCGCATAAAATAAATTAATGAATAGCTGCAGTACCTATTTAAATGTCGGTTAGTGGAATTCCGTGTGAATACATCCGATATTAACAAAATAGTAATACAACATAAACTGACCGATTAGGAATTTTGTTAAGTGTATATATAAAACACAATTGCATGTATGTGACCAATCATAATATGACTTATAAGAGTTGTCCGTAACACAGCGCGCTCCACTATTCGGCAATTTGACATTAAAATGAATTTATGTCTCAATAAGAGACCTCTGCTTTAAAAGGAAGATACTCCAAGATATAAATAGACCCTACTACACAGGGGTCGAGTATGGAAGGGATACTGATGATGATGGTAAAGATATATTTTGTGTTTCAAGTCATTATCTTATATAGTACCAATGTTATGTCCAGAAAACGAAGTTTGTCAAAAAATTTAAGTATGAAAGGGGCATTATTTGGTTAAAATTACAATTAGAGTTATGGGGATTGTAACCACACATGCAGATGATGATTATACAAGTCATTACCACAGATATGTCTAAAAACGAAGCTTTCGAAAAATTAATATGAAAATAATTTCAAGGATAACACCTTGGTGAACTTGTCCTTGGAGGATATAATGGGCCCAGTCCCTGACATACTTTGTTTGTATGCTGTACAATGTTTATGTGACGCTACAGTAAGACATAAGGAAAGGTAACAAAGATATGACAGAAAAACAAAGGTTGTCGAAAAACGTTAACCTTAAAGATAACCTAAGTATAACACCTTAGTGACATTGACATTGGATATAATGGACCCTTGACCTTGAGAAATACTGTAACCAAAACAGTTCACGCCGGCGCCGGAGCGGGTAGAATAATTTATTCAAGCATAAAACATTCATGAGAATGTTTATAGCTTACACAAAAATATGAACAGTGTGAACATAGTTCTACGAGAATCTGGAACTAGGTGATACAAATAGAATTTTCCGGAGAGATACATTCAGTGTTACATATCCAGTAATATAATAGACGTTTCAGTTTCAGTTTATTGGCAGATCAGCATTTATACAATACCAATGACGTAACTTCAAAAGCTCATGTCCCCTCTTGTAATATGTTCACATAATTCTTCATTTTATATTTTATAAAAAAAAAAACGATTTAAAAATGATACTATTTTTACATATCAAAATAAACGTCTAAGACTGTAGAATGTCACGATGCATTACTGTTTTAAAAAAATGAAAAATGTAATTAAGAAGAGTCGTCATTATTCGTATTGATCGATCAAAATTTCAATGTCCCATGTTACTTTTGCATTCAGCTCTCTGTGAAGATAGTCTGTGTTTCGTTTAAAGGCGGGAAATTGCACACATGTCGTCTGCAATGTTGACGGAGAGTCATTTCCGGATATTATGCGCAAATTTGTTTAAAAATACTAAAATAACAGAGAAGGAATGGAGAAAACTTTAAATTTAGAGAATTTGTCCCACGCGCGATAAAAATCTGTACTGTTTTTGCGAAAACATATAACATCTAAAGAATTATCATTTGTTCTAATGTTATTTTGGAGAATATACGCTTTTGGTCCTGTATTGAAATGTTGCGTCTTTTCAAACAACCCATTTTATTTATTTCTGTAATCCACAAAATGGGTTGTCCACTCAAATGTCCCCTACAAACGTGAATTAATTACCATCCTCCAAGATAATAAACAAAAGTGTGTCACCAAACTTGCTTAATTAATTATTCATTGTATCGCGAACACCCGATTAACATACACGTGCCGTACATCAATAGGCAATTAAGGACGGTGGGATAATCAAGTCAAAGGTGATAACGTGATCACTACTTAGTACCAATAAAAAGGGAAATAAGGAATGAAAACGTAATATTGTACAGAATGATATTAAATAATCTATACGTATTGTAAAATGATATTTCATATAAAAATGACAGTTGAAAATCTTAAGCTGTAAAGTTATTTCACCAATGAAGGATAAGAAATCAGATTATCTTTATAATGCACCAATTGTGGTTTTGGCGTTATTAAAATGATATTTATTCATCGGTTTTAGGCAAAATTATGTGTAATTCTATACAAAATCTATATGTGCCAATTAAAATGACAGAATGAATATTTACTCAGAATAAAAAATATAGGCCAATTTTTGAAACCATAAAATTGATTTTGACTCTAAATGCATATTTCATCATCATTGATGCAAAATTATTTTTAGCTCGATTAATTGAAAAATATTTAGAGCTATTTGACTAACCTGTGCGTCCACATTCAGATTTGGTTAAGTTTGTGTATGTCAGCTGCTATCTCAGTAACCACTTGTGTTGATGGATTAAAAGTACTGTGAAGAACTGACTTACATAACACAGGACTGATCTATAACTATGTTCTGCTTTTTTTTGTACAAAATTACGCCCATTTTCGACTCATACTTATTCAGTTAACAACGCTGTTTAATAGTCTAGCGTTGCTGTCCTCCGACTCCTCTTGTTTGTATATTTAATTGATACCAATATTGTCTTAAGTTGTAAGAAAGATTAATGAAAACAATATGAAATAAACAATATATGGCTTATTTTCGCAATTATAAAAAGTACTTTCGTTACCGCTTGTTTATTTCATTATTACCCATGCAAAATCGCACGCGTATTTGGCGGGATTTGATTAATAAAAGCTCTTTCGCTTATTTATATATTTTAATTACTTATGATTCGCATTATATTGTTATTAAGAAGAACAGATATCTAAATATCTAATTGTTATCTAGTAATGACTAGTTGAAAATTACTTAATCTTATTTTTATTCATGTCATGCAATCAGATCAATATAATCAATATTATCATTTAATTCATTCTTTGTTACTGGTTATAAAAACTGGTTATTAGATCATTTGAAGCATTTATGACAGTAAAATCTTTAAATTACCGAATATAAAAGCGAATTTGTAGGTTTCAGATTTCATTGTAACTATCCAAACGAAATTGTGTGTACACAACCACATTATGGTGATCTAAATTCTATTTAAGTTTCATAGTTCTAGGTCAAATATATCAAAAGTTATGATACAGAAATTGCCATATATAAAGTACCCTATATAGTTAACACTATAAACTTCTAAGGGCCATAACTCTGGTGTTACTAGGGCAATCTGATTGAAACTTGGCGGCGGGCCGCATAAATTCATAGTGATGAACATGTATATGAAGTTTTATATCAATATTCCCAACCACCACTTCCTAGATATAGCTCCGGACGGACGGACGGACGGACGGACAACGCCAAAACTACTACATCCCTCCGGCTTTCGTCGGGGGATGATAAAAACTAAAATAGCAGCTAAAAGTGCGTCATTTATAGAATACTTTTCGGACTAATAAAAGTTATTTTTGACACAGGTAAATTAATTTTGCTGTCTATTTTCTTATCATTGGTGCGAGATTATTGTTTTTCTTTTTTTTTCGTTTTAACGAGTGTATTGGTATGATTTATTTTGTTATATGAAATAAAATCAAATTAGACATAAAATAAAGTAAATATGGCTTATTTTCGTAAACATTTTTATTTTCGCGAAAGTAAAAAGAAAAATAACCTTATGTTCGCACTTTATGCCTACCGATGATAACTTGGCATGATTTTAATAATATACTTTTATCATACAATTTCCAAAAAAATATTAACCTACCTTGCGCAAACGCTCCATGCCCATGAAATAGTCGAATTCAGTGCCATCTATGGTACGACACGTGACACAGTAATAATCCATGTCAAGGTTTCCCCACAACGTAAAGTTATTGTCAGACATGTTTTGGCACTTGCTATGGTACCACTTGTTGCACAGGCGACACTTAACACGACCACTAACACAGTTAGCATTGCAGACACCACATGGAAATCTACCCACACGTTTTCTGCTAGTAAATTCCATTTTTAGCAAAAATGGTCGTATAGTACGATAATCAATTTAGAATTTCCAGAAGTTCAGTATTTGAGCATAAAGCACAGATTACATAAATGTAGGATGTAAAAGAGGACAGTGACGGCTTTTATACTGGTCACGAAGACCATTCATACCACAGACTACTAGCCAGTCAGTTTACAGACCAGGGGGTATAAATTGCAGGCCCCAGTTTTGCAGACCAGATTTGATAACAAGTACGTTCTAGACTAATAAAGGAAATATTTTACATGTAACAGATGCTTTAATATTGTATCTGGTATTTTTTGATAGGCTTTTCGACAGGAAGTAAATAGATTTGTTTTCATAATATTTTATACGAAATCTAATTACTAAAATAAATTAATAGCCACATTAAAAGAACCATTATGTTGGGGTTGGGGTGAACGTCACACCGCGACACATAGGTCATATGGCGATTTAAAGATTTAAAACACTTATGAATGTACTGTTTTAAAAATCATTTTTCACCAATTCATGTATAAGACGTCTTTATTAGTGATTAAACAAGAATAATTAAGATGCGTGTCTAGTGTTGTTGTTGTTTTTTTTATCTATTTAGGAATTATTTAAAAAAAATGTGAAAATGCTGAAAGAATATGTTATTGTTTCGATGCCCTAAGAATGTAAAATACGAATTTCGTTATTGTTCTGTCTGTGAATATCAAATTAATTGTAGCATTGTTTACTTGTAGACATCATTGGCTATTTTCATTGTCACCTGTATGTTCACAGAACTTGTTATGTTATAATTTCTGGCGATTGTGTGCTGTAACAATATTACACGAATAATATACAGTATACAATTTAACGTTATTCAAACTTTCGGTCAATTTTACAGAACAGTTTCCATGCGCCTATCCAATTATGGTTTAAAATCGAAGAAATCAATGATTTAAATTACATGTTTATTTAATTATTTTAAATATGTGTTTGATTTGTACGTACGTAAGTGAGGTACCATGTACTGTAAATTTTCAAGTCTATCACAGACATGGGCAAATAAATTACGCTCTCGTATAATAAAAAAAGTATATAAATTATATATATATATAATATATTTTCAGCAGTATTGTTAACAGATGATTAGATATTAATCGAGACAAAATTAATCGAGACAAAATATTGATGCAGAAACCAGTATTTCACCAATATTTAACTCCAGCAAATCAGTAAATTAACAGATGCATGCTATAATCAGACATCATAAACGGTGATCTGCAAATTGGACCTCCTGGTCAGCTGATTTATTGGTCGTTTTTTTCCCTAAAATTACCAGTCATATATGTAAAACATTGAGATTTTCTGCTTGATTATGCACCTTCACTAAAATAAAGATTGACATGATCAGATACATAACTATGTTAAAATGAATTAAGATTAATTCAAAATTTCTGACTCTTTTCGTAAAGACACACCGATTTTATTTATTATTATCCAATTTTCAGTAAATTCATATTCTTTCTTTCTTCACACTGGCATACAGGTTACGGTAAAAAATCAAAATTGTACATAAAACAAGTAGAATCATTTGAAAGCGATTTCGCCTTTTGTCTTTATTTATCTTTAAAGAAATGTATCAAATAGCAACATTTAGAATATTTTTCAAATTTTAACCAATAAGGAAATTATTTCGCTCATATTCATCGTATTTTTTTAAAAGAAAACAATTTAGCTTCTAGTCACAAACTTGTTTTCTTTGTTTCAGTATTAATCTATGTCCGTTTTATAGTTACAGTATTCACCTAGGTCCGTTCACAAGTTTAAATTTACAGTAACAGTATTAAACTATCTCCGTTCACAATTTTAAATTTTGAGTTACAGTACAACTTTAATGCTTTAATTTCAGAATTCATCTTTGTCCGGTTTATAGATACAGTACTCATCCATGTCCGTTCACGTGTTTTAATTTAAAGCTTCAGTATTCGACTATGCCCGTTTACAAGTTTAAATCTATATTTACATACTATTTCATCGACGCTTGTTTACAACTTTAATCTTTAAGTTTTAGTATTCATCTTCGTCCGTTTTATAGTTACAGTATTCATCAATGTCCGTTCACAATTTTAAAATTTAAAGTTACAGTATTCACCTAAGTCCGTTTTATAGTTACAGTACTCGTCACAGTTTGTGTTCGTTCATAAGTTTACATTTATAGTAACAGTATATATCTATGTATACTCCGTTGTTATGTGGTTTTGTAGTTACTGATGCTTTTATTGAGAAAAAAGAACATAAATGGCTGTGACAATCGGCGATTACTGCTCCTGCCCGTGTATACAACTACTAGCACTCTTGCCGTCCGTTTTATGTATTTCTGCAATATATTAAATTTAGATAAAAAAGAAAAGATTAACCACTGTCCCTTCAAATATAAAATGTATTTATCAGCTATACCAATACCCGTTTGTGAATTTCTTGTATATATGTTTTGCGCACATGTTATTGCAAAATGTTATTTTGTAATCTGTGCTTCTTCAATAAAGTTATGTTCTGTTTTGTTCTGTTCTGTTCTGTATTTTCAATAGCATAATGTGCATCACATACACATGATTGTTATACATGTGCATAATGTATGTAAATTCTTCATTTAATTTCACTGGCTGGTAGGTGATATTAAAATACGTACTTGAAACGAGTTTGAACGCACGTGTGATTTTCCCACCTAAAACTGAAACTTAACGCCTGACAGGCAGTACATACATATATATACTCTCTTCACATGAATTTCATACAGTTTTATTATCTTGCAATTAGCTATCCCACAGGTATTTGATATTCAATCAGAAAATGAAATAAAACTATCGATGTATCAAGTCACAGAAGCTTCGTATTCAAAAGAACTATCTTCTCTTAAAAATAACGATCTCTAAAGAACACATTTGTTTATAGAAGGGGCAGGGGGCGCGGGGGAAGGGTTGATTTTTGCGGAAGATGCGTACGTTATCTTCTGATTGAATATCAACTTAATGTGGCTAGAAAAGGTGATGATATCAGTTTTCACGACCGTTCTTCAGGATCTTATGTGAAAGAAGGCAGTGAACAGCTCTGTTTATCAAGTGAAATAAATAAGAAATTGGTCCTGAAGTTTCATTTTTCACAAGGATCGTTAAGCGAAAGCAAGTCTAATCACAAGGTGTTATCACGGACAGTTATTCTCATGACCACCGCACTAAAATCGTTGGCATGAATACATTGCTCAATAATTTGGTCATAGTTCAATATTTTCGAATTATTTATAGGAAATTAATTACCAAAACAGTCATAATACGTTCGTTTCACATAATTATAAGTAGATTTGCTCTAAAGATAATATATTTTGAGAAGATTTGGGTAAGATTTGGGTGTATTTGGGTATATTTGGGTAAGATTTGGGTATATTTGGGTTTTTCGTGCGGCGGCTTGTTCATGATCCAATCATGTTATAAATAATTATTATGAATCTTAAGCTAAATGGTGTGTGTATAATTATTTAATAAGAGAATATGTTGTCTCTTGTAGTTCTAGTTAGAACGGTCATTTACATTCGTTTTATGTTTTATGCAATTTTTTATGTTTGTAAATGAATGAGACGTTAATAAACCATAAAATATAAGATCTATGTTCCCTAAGGCAAGATATATTTATTAAATTAATAAATACATCCAGCGCACGGTATAGGCCCCTTCGCCGTAGTACACAACCTAGTGTCACATCGGTAGGTGTGAAATAACGACGTACCATTAACTAACCTGTCAAGTTCTGCTGCTATCTCATGTCTGCCCGGTACACAAAATGACAGGTATTACTTCTTTGATTGAGAGTGATTCAAACACCTAAAATATCTTGTTATTTTAGGTCTTTGCTTATGTCAAGTGCAATACTTTATCAAACATACGTACGTTTCATCAATATTAAATACTTTGCTTGTACTTTTGTAATAATGAAATAAAAAACACACAAATCTGCCTTGATTAAGATGACGGTATAACCATTCGTAAATATATTAGCCTTCCGTCCGTAAGTTTCCGGTGGTTTCCGTACAGTCGGAATTGGCTATTTCCTGGTTCGGGCTGTTCCGGGTCGGGCCGTGTTTTATTAGGTCACAATAGCCTAAATAGTTTTCCCTATATATTCTATATAAAACTGACCTTTTTCAAAGAGCTACCAAACATAGATAGACCCATTTCAGAGAACAAATCCTTACCTCATTTTAAACAGTTATGATAAAACTGATATAAAATGAAGAGAAAAGTAGGGGTCATATATCTTCTAAGAGAGATTTCTCTGGTCACATTTACTTACTGTAAACTGACATCAAAATCACACTGCCGTGACCTGGAAGTACTACTCATACTAAAATTGAGCTTGACTTCACCAAATACAACCTGCTCTCCCATTTTTCCTACCAAAATGTCAACAATACATCCACAATGAAATTTAAACAAAAACTAGCCTCAATTTAGACCTCTGTTGCCATGCCAAGTGAAAAATTAGTGTTCAAATACCTGGCAGCCATTACGCGACTAGACCAGATGGCTCCCACGCTGGTTCCTTTAGTTTAGTTAAGCCTATAAGAAAAACTGTTTTTCTGTAATAGTCTCAATTTCATTTGTATAGTACCATTAACACATCTGCATGAAAAATACCAAGTTTCAGCTTGATTTAATCAGTTTTTCAGGTTTTATGGCATTTTCAGTAACGCGGGTCCCTGCGCCAGTTTTCCTTCAAAACTGATGTCGCGACATAATTTTTAACCAGTTCTTCTAGCCAGAGCTGGTTTTTGCCCTATTTCATAAATTTTTACCATAATTTGCAAGCAAATTACACACTTACACTTTGAAATATACCAAATGTCCCCTCTGAAAGGTATAGATGGGCATAATTTAGAGTGCAAATTTGCATTTTTTAAAAAAAAAATACCCCCAAAACAGTGAAAATGTGATTTTTTGGGTTTTTATCAAGTTTTGCAGCAAAACTTCAATGAAATGCTCATTTTTTACCAAAATCTGACCAAACTAGTTCATTTATATCAATATCTGGACAAATCTCAATTTTTGCCCACATTTTCTATAAGAAGAAAAACTGTTTTTCTGTAATAGTCTCAATTTCATTTGTATAGTACCAGTAACACATCTGCATGAAAAATACCAAGTTTCAGCTTGATTAAATCAGTTTTTCAGGTTTTATGGCATTTTCAGTAACGCGGGTCCCTGTGCCCGTTTTCCTTCAAAACTGATGTCGCGACATAATTTTTAACCAGTTCTTCTAGCCAGAGCTGGTTTTTGCCCTATTTCATAAATTTTTACCATAATTTGCAAGCAAATTACACACTTACACTTTGAAATATACCAAATGTCCCCACTGAAAGGTATAGATGGGCATAATTTAGAGTGCAAATTTGCATTTTTAAAAAAAAATACCCCCAAAACAGTGAAAATGTGATTTTTTGGGTTTTTATCAAGTTTTGCAGCAAAATTTCAATGAAATGCTCATTTTTTACCAAAATCTGACCAAACTAGTTCATTTATATCAATATCTGGACAAATCTCAATTTTTGCCCACATTTTCTTATAGGTCACAATAGCCTAAATAGTTTTCCCTATATATTCTATATAAAACTGACCTTTTTCAAAGAGCTACCAAACATAGCTAGACCCATTTCAGAGAACAAATCCTTACCTCATTTTAAACAGTTATGATAAAACTGATATAAAATGAAGAGAAAAGTAGGGGTCATGTATCTTCTAAGAGAGATTTCTCTGGTCACATTTACTTACTGTAAACTGACATCAAAATCACACTGCTGTGACCTGGAAGTACTACTCATACTAAAATTGAGCTTGACTTCACCAAATACAACCTGCTCTCCCATTTTTCCTACCAAAATGTCAACAATACATCCACAATGAAATTTAAACAAAAACTAGCCTCAATTTAGACCTCTGTTGCCATGCCAAGTGAAAAATTAGTGTTCAAATACCTGGCAGCCATTACGCGACTAGACCAGATGGCTCCCACGCTTCCTTTAGTTTAGTTAGGCCTATTAAGGTTATAATGCAGTAATTCGGTAAAAAAATGTGCTTCCGTGGTCGAAAGAAGTCCCTAATAAATAGATACTAATTTTTCCAATTTCGCGCATTTGCGCGTAAATCGGGGGCCAAATGGGCATTATTTCACTCGTGGAATGAATTTTACATAAAATAGGTCACTTTTCATGCTAATATTCGCATGTTTTCGAGTTGTTTACTTGAAAACGAAAGTAGGGTGTTTATTCTACGGACCGCTTTCTGAAATGCGGCAATATAAGGGTACCTGACTTCAGTTGACTTGCATTTCACTGCATACTATTCAACACCCCTTTTTCTTTTCGTTTTCTTGAAGCAAATGTATGGATATCTTGTGGAAAATAGGTCTACGACGGAGTGAAAATCTATAAACTGTAACAAAATTGTTCTGAAGTAGCTGAGTTTTATATGAAACAAAGAACAATTTCGTTTATTGGTATATAGCCTATAAGAGCTGAAATAAGACTTTTCTCGAAACACATCACAGTTAGTCTTAATAGTCATAAATCGATTGTATATGTTATAAAATGATGTTTTCAATGCAAAATAATCATTAAATTTGAAACAATTTGAATTTTGACCATATTTTCAGTAGATGCGCCTATTTCTGCAGCAATTGCTGCAATAGAAAGGCCAATATTTTGACTCCAGAATGTGCGAAAATGCACAAAATGCATCCATTTAAGTGATATTCATGACGGAATGAATGATATTTCAGAATCAAAGTGAAAAATAATGCATACAGGTGAAACTTTTACCAAAATTTACAATGAAGCGACCATAGATCCTAAATTTAGCCCAGAAAATGGGTAGGGGTTGGCCTCACTTAAATGTCTATATTTCTCTAAAATCTCGAATTTTCACAATGAAACTTGTTAACATGTTCGGTATTACATCTTTCTTGAAAAATATGAAATTTGATAAAAGATATTTCTTATAAGAGCTGAAATAAGACTTTTGTCGAAACACATCACAATTAGTCTTAATAGTCATAAATCGATTGTATATGTTATACAATGATGTTTTCAATGCAAAATAATCATTAAATTTGAAAAAAATTGAATTTTGACCATATTTTCAGTAGATGCGCCTATTTCTGCAGCAATTTCTGCAATAGAAAGGCCAATATTTTGACTCCAGAATGTGTGAAAATGCACAAAATGCATCCATTTAAGTGATATTCATGACGGAATGAATGATATTTCAGAATCAAAGTGAAAAATAATGCATACAGGTGAAACTTTTACCAAAATTTACAATGAAGCGACCATAGATCCTAAATTTAGCCCAGAAAATGGGTAGGGGGTGGCCTCACTTCAATGTCTATAATTCTCTAAAATCTCGAATTTTCACAATGAAACTTGTTAACATGTTCGGTATTACATCTTTCTTGAAAATAGGGATGAAAATGCTATGAAATTTGATAAAAGATATTTCTTATAAGAGCTGAAATAAGACTTTTCTCGAAACACATCACAATTAGTCTTAATAGTCATAAATCGATTGTATATGTTATAAAATGATGTTTTCAATGCAAAATAATCATTAAATTTGAAAAATTTGAATTTTGACCATATTTTCATTAGATGCGCCTATTTCTGCAACAATTTCTGCAATAGAAAGGCCAATATTTTGACTCCAGAATGTGTGAAAATGCACAAAATGCATCCATTTGAGTGATATTCATGACGGAATGAATGATATTTCAGAATCAAAGTGAAAAATAACGCATACAGGTGAAACTTTTACCAAAATTTACAATGAAGCGACCATAGATCCTAAATTTAGCCCAGAAAATGGGTAGGGGGTGGCCTCACTTAAATGTCTATATTTCTCTAAAATTTCGACTTTTCACAATGAAACTTGTTAACATGTTCGGTATTACATCCCTCTTGAAAACAGGGATGAAAATGTTATGAAATTTGATAAAAGATATTTCTTATAAGAGCTGAAATAAGACTTTTGTCGAAACACATCACAATTAGTCTTAATAGTCATAAATCGATTGTATATGTTATAAACTGGTGTTTTCAATGCAAAATAATCATTAAATTTGAAAAAAAATTGAATTTTGACCATATTTTCAGTAGATGCGCCTTTTTCTGCAGCAATTTCTGCAATAGAAAGGCCACTATTTTGACTCCAGAATGTGCGAAAATGCACAAAATGCATCCATTTAAGTGATATTCATGACGGAATGAATGATATTTCAGAATCAAAGTGAAAAATAATGCACACAGGTGAAACTTTTACCAAAATTTACAATGAAGCGACCATAGATCCTAAATTTAGCCCAGAAAATGGGTAGGGGTGGCCTCACTTAAATGTCTATATATTTCTCTAAAATCTCGAATTTTCACAATGAAACTTGTTAACATGTAAAGTATTACATCTTTCTTGAAAAATATGAAATTTGATAAAAGATATTTCTTATAAGAGCTGAAATAAGACTTTTCTCGAAACACATCACAATTAGTCTTAATAGTCATAAATCGATTGTATATGTTATAAAATGATGTTTTCAATGCAAAATAATCATTAAATTTGAAAAAAAATTGAATTTCGAACATATCTTCAGTAGATGCGCCTATTTCTGCAGCAATATCTGCAATAGAAAGGCCAATATTTTGACTCCAGAATGTGTGAAAATGCACAAAATGCATCCATTTGAGGGATATTCATGACGGAATGAATGATATTTCAGAATCAAAGTGAAAAATAATGCATACAGGTGAAACTTATACCAAAATTTACAATGAAGCGACCATAGATCCTAAATTTAGCCCTGAAAATGGGTAGGGGGTGGCCTCACTTAAATGTCTATATTTCTCTAAAATCTCGAATTTTTCACAATGAAACTTGTTAACATGTTCGGTATTACATCTTTCTTGAAAAATATGAAATTTGATAAAAGATATTTCTTATAAGAGCTGAAATAAGACTTTTGTCGAAACACATCACAATTAGTCTTAATAGTCATAAATCGATTGTATATGTTATAAAATGATGTTTTCAATGCAAAATAATCATTAAATTTGAAAAAAATTGAAAAAATTTGAATTTTGACCATATTTTCAGTAGATGCGCCTATTTCTGCAGCAATTTCTGCAATAGAAAGGCCAATATTTTGACTCCAGAATGTGTGAAAATGCACAAAATGCATCCATTTGAGTGATATTCATGACGGAATGAATGATATTTCAGAATCAAAGCGAAAAATAATGCATAAAGGTGAAACTTTTACCAAAATTTACAATGAAGCGACCATAGATCCTAAATTTAGCCCTGAAAATGGGTAGGGGTTGGCCTCACTTAAATGTCTATATTTCTCTAAAATCTCGAATTTTCACAATGAAACTTGTTAACATGTTCGGTATTACATCTTTCTTGAAAATAGGGATGAAAATGTTATGAAATTTGATAAAAGATATTTCTTAATTAATAACCGACCTCGACAGAGTTTTGTCCCTTGATTATCGGGAGGCGTGGCTACAGTCTCTGGCGTACGGTCAATTATTAAAAATACTACGTATTAGCAATTAGGAATGACCTGTCGCTTTTATTTTTAGATTTGGATTTTCCAGCTGTTCCATTTTTGTCGTTTTTATTAATAGATTTGAAAGGTTACTGTAAAAAACCACTGTGACAGGGCACTCTCCCAAAATTTTTAGTATAATCAGGGACATAAATAGATACCTGTAATACATTATTCCTGGTATATAAACATGCAATAGAATGACGAAATTGTGTACGTGACATTTCTATGCTTCATTGTGTCGGAAAGGGCGGATTGGACCGTTATTAAACTTAAACAACGAACGAACGAAATTGTGATTGTGTTGTGATATAGGTTTTGAACATTTTTAATATTATGATAATTGAATAAATTAAAACTGCTTAATTACCAATGTGCCTTTTAGATAATAGTAATGCCTATGTAATTACGTTGTAGGATTATATCACAGGAATTCCACTGTGTATATAACCAATTATTTTGAGAGGAAAGACGTTGTCAAGTTCTATTTTATACAATGAATAGATAAAAGTATTTGTCCGTCTGCTTGTCTATTTGTCGGAAATTAAATAAAGGTAAGATTTAATTTAATAGAAGAGATCGTGTTTGTTATACAAATCCGTTGTATACTGATAAAACAAAGATCGGGTGGGCATACGCCGAGCGTCCATGTTTTTTTTTTTATCAACAGTGATGTTTTTCTAACGGCTTAAACTTTCTTAAAACACAAATGATATAAATAATTTTTTGATCAATGGAAAGGATATAAAACAAGCAATTTATTGATTACTTTTAATCATTATTTCGAAATAATATGGATTAATTTTGAACGCTTAACTTACAGTGTTTTTTCTAAAAGTTTGGAGAATCGCCACGCCGCTATTAAAATCATATGTCATTTAAAACGGTGTTTCATTTTAAAAAGATATTTGAATTAGAAAATATGAAAATCGTAAGCATTTCAAAACTTTTTGAATTTTTAAAATCCATAAATGAGCGAAAAAGTTATTAAAAATTCCGATCCCATACACAAACGATGTAAAAACATTTGTTTTGCCCGTGACGTAACGGCGATCTCTCCTATATCAGTAAGATTTAACCAAAGAGAAATATAACATTGAAATGGTATAACACACATAATTACCATCAAGATATTGTGCGCATTATTTCTATATACTAATTAAAAATTCTAATGTCCCTCATTCATATAATGTAAGATAATTGACTTAGTACTGATAAGACAATATCACCTTTCAGATTATTTAGTATTCAATAATAGAAAGAATTAAGAATTTTTAAAACTTTTTTTTAATTTCTAGCAAACATACATGTAATCAATTTGGCCAGGTTCGCGCCATTTTCCGTCCGAACAGGTATTGTATTCTAGCGGTCTTAACATAAAATTTAGCCTGGTGACCCATATATTTTAGCCATTTTTATGCTCACAATACAATTATCTATACACAAGAAAAACAGGAAAAAATTCTATGAATGAATTTTTTCAAAATTAAAAAAAAAATATTCTTCACTATGGGTATTTTTCACTGAAAAAAAGTTTACAAAAGTAAATATGAAACAATATTTTTTTTTCATTTGTACCCATTATTGTAAGGATAGAGTATATTACAAATATGACTATGATATCAAATAAGTATATAAGAAAATCTGTAAAAAGAAAAAGACCTTATTGTGCTGTCTTGATGTATATTTTGGTTGGTATTTATAAAAAAGCAGAAAATTATGAAAATGTTGAAAAATCGCTAGCAATTTCAGCAACAGTGGGTGTGTTCAAAACATTTTTTCACAAAAACAAGCCTGGTGACCTATTATTTTTATTTGTTCATTGTTTTCAGCATAAATTTTCCTATCATATATGTGAATTTAAAAAAAATCTATGAAAGGAAAAAAACTATAGGAATTCTCTTTAAACATCAACAAAATCGGTAAATGTAAATGTATCGTTTTATTCATGTAACCTTTTATTTTTTTATAAAGCATCAAATGATCAGCAAAAATAAAAGTGGATGCATCTGGAATATATTTGGTATAGAGAAATTTTAATATAATCGACAAAAAACATAAGCACTAATTTTCTTCTGTAAAAGATAAAAAGATACTTGTTTATTGTAGTAGCATGTGCAGTCACAATGACATTGTCGGTCGTAGTTAAAACATATATTTTATCTGATCCAGGGTGATATCTGATTTTTCAAACCATTTCTTAATTGCGCAGTAGTGCCCATATCAGTGGTCAGATTCTTAATACCGTTTTTTTGGTTTTAAGACTTTTTAATTTTCAATTAGCGACTGCTCCTCAGTTTTTATCATATAAATATGGTTCATGTAAAAAGATGTATGTGTACAAATTAACTGTGATAATAGTTAGTCTCCTGTAATTCTGTATTGATATAAATACTAGTTTTGCATAGGAAGTACCTTAGTTGATGTCAGAGGTAATACTTTACAAACACAGGCTCGCACACACACATACATGCATGTACAACACAACACAAATACAACACAGTACATACATACATACAACTTAAGTACACACACGCACACACACACAAACACACACACCACTTGGAATGAACACAACACAAAATACAGCAGAACACACTTGAAATAGCTTTACTGTGATTTTAATAGTGTAATGTACTTTTTAGCTCGACTTTTCGAAGAATAAAGTAGAGCTATTGCACTCGCTCCGGCGTCGGCGTCGCCGTTGGTTAAACTTTCAAACTTAAAGTTTTTTGATAAAGTCAAATATCTTTCTTACTATAAATGCTATTGACTTGAAACTAAAAATAGTTATTTACTATCAAAGTCTACACCATGAGAAACAATTCCCATTACTCTGCTTTAAATTTTGATGGAATTATGCCTCTTTTTTAACTTAGAAATTTTGGTTAAAGTTTTTGATAAAGTCAAGTCAAATATCTCTGTTACTATCAAGACAATTGACTTGAAACTTAAAATATTTATTTACCATACCTGGAGAAACAATCCCCATTACTCTGATTTGAATTTTGACATAAATATGCCCCTTTTTAACATAGTATTTTTGTTAAAGATTTTGATAAAGTCAAATATCTCTGTTACTATCAAAGCTTTTGGCTTGAAATTTAAAATACTTACTTACCATTAAAGTCTACACCAGAAGAAACAATACCCATATCTCTTATGCCCCTTTTTAACTTAGAATTTTTTGTTAAAGGTCAATATCTTTGTTACTATTAGAGCTTTTGACTTGAAACTCTAAATAGTTATTTACAATCAAGGTCTACACCAGGAGACACAATTTCCATAACTCTGATTAGAGTTCTGTCCCTTTTTAACTTGGAATGTTTTTTTACTGGCAAAGCTCTCATTCAGAGTCAAGCACTGAAAAAGTCGAGCGCGCTGTCTTATGGACAGCTTTTGTTTTTTAGATAGTCTCTTGTAATTCTATATAGAATGGCCATTTACTGATGATATATATGAATTTTATTGTTTGTATATATGTATAAAATGGATGAGACTCAAATAAAATAAAAAGAAATATATATACAAAGCTCCGGTCCATTGAAATTTAATTTAATCAGTAATGTAATTAGATCACGCTTTCGCACCTTTTTACGTCCCTTTTACTGATAATTTATTTTTTGTCATTATAATCGCGGGTATATGTTAAATTGTTTTGAACATTTATATATAATCCATTGATTTATAATTTAGAAGCGGACTGAATGCTGTCGAAAATCCTGGTTCTGATTAAATGTATTGCATTTGAATTTTACTTTAGTCTGATAATGTTTTATTGCACATATTATAGAGAATTATAGTTTGGAAATCTCTTGTCAGTATTTGATATCTTACAATATATTGTTATGTATACCATGTATCATTTATATATTATAATATATTAATGCCAATAAACTTGAAACTATATATTTAACATATTGAGAGTAGAGTTCGTGAACTGATATAGATATCAATGGATCGGTTTTTATTGAATGTCATGTCATTAAATTTATATTTCGAAGAATGGGTTTTTATTAGTTCACCTGTCACAAAGTGACAAGGTGAGCTTTTGTGATAGCGCGGCGTCTGCGTCCGTCGTCCGTGCGTGCGTGCGTGCGTCCGAAAACTTTTGCTTGTGACCACTCTAGAGGTCACATTTTTCAAGGAATCTTTATGAAAGTTGGTCTGAATGTTCATCTTGATGAAATCTAGGTCAAGTTCGAAACTGGGTCATGTGCCTTCAAAAACTAGGTCAATAGGTCTAAAAATAGAAAAACATTGTGACCACTCTAGAGGCCATATATTTCATGAGATCTTCATGAAAATTGGTCAGAATGTTCAACTTGATGATATCTAGGGCAAGATCGAAACTGGGTCACGTGCCATCAAAAACTAGGTCAGTAGGTCTAAAAATAGAAAAATCTTGTGACCTCTCTAGAGGCCATATATTTCATAAGATCTTCATGAAGATTGGTCAGAACGTTCATCTTGATGATATCTAGGTCAGTTTTGAAACTGGGTCATGTGCCGTCAAAAACTAGGTCAGTAGGTCAAATAATAGAAAAACCTTGTGACCTCTCTAAAGGCCATATTTTTCGTGGGATCTGTATGAAAATTGGTCTGAATGTTCATCTTGGTGATTTTTAGGTCTTTTTCGAAACTGGATCACGTGCGATGAAAAACTAGGTCAGTAGGTCTAAAAATAGAAAAACATTGTGACCTCTCTAGGGGCCATACTTGTGAACGGATCTCCATAAAAATTGGTCAGAATGTTCTTCTTGATGATATCTAGGTCAAGTTTGCAAGTGGGTCACGTGCCTTCAAAAAGTAGGTCAGTAGGTCAAATAATGTAAAAACGTTGTGACCTCTCTAGAGGCCATATTTTTCATGGGATCTGTATGAAAGTTGGTCTGAATGTTTATCTTGTTGCTGTATAGGACAAGTTTGAAACTGGGTCAACTGCAATCAAAAACTAGGTCAGTAGGTCTTGAAATAGAAAAACCTAGTGACCTCTCTAGAGGTCATACCCTTAAATGGATCTTCATGAAAATTGGTCAGAATGTTAACCTTGATGATATCTAGGTCATGTTTGAAACTGGGTCACGTGCCTTAAAAAGCTAAGTCAGTAGATCAAATAATATAGAAAAACCTTGTGACTTCTCTAGAGGCCATAATTTTCATGGGATCTGTATGAAAATTGGTCTGAATGTTCATCTTGATGATATCTAGGTCAGGATTGAAACTGGGTCAACTGTGGTCAAAAACTAGGTCAGAAACTCTAAAATTAGAAAAATCTTTTGACCTCTCTAGAGGCCATATTTTTCAATGGATCTTCATGAAAATTGATCTGAATGTTCACCTTGATGATATCTAGGTCAGTTTCGAAACTGGGTCATGTCAAAAACTAGGCCAGTAGGTATAAAAATAGAAAAACGTTGTGACCTCTCTAGAGGCCAGATTTTTCAATGGATCTGTATGAAAGTTGGTCTAAATATTTACCTTGATGATATATTGGACAAGTTTGAAAATGGGTCAACTGCGATCAAAAACTAGGTCAGTAGGTCTTGAAATATAAAAACCTTGTGACCTCTCTAGAGGCCATACCCTTAAATGGATCTTCATGAAAATTGGTCAGAATGTTCACCTTGATGATATCTAGGTCAAGTTTGAAACTGGATCACATTCCTTAAAAAACTACGTCAGTAGGTCAAATAATAAAAAAACATTGTGACTTCTCTAGAGGCCATAATTTTCATCGGATCTGTATGACTGTTGGTCTGAATGTTCATCTTGATGATATCTAGGTCAGTTCTGAAACTGGGTCAACTGCGGTCAAAAACTAGGTCAGTAGGTCTAAAATTAGAAAAATCTTCTGACCTCTCTAGAGGCCATATTTTCCAATGGATCTTCATGAAAATTGATCTGAAGGTTCACCTTGATGATTTCTAGATCAGTTTCGAAACTGGGTCACGTGCCGTCAAAAACTAGGCGAGTAGGTATAAAAATAGAAAAACCTTGTGACCTCTCTAGAGGCCATATTTTTCATGAGATCTTCATGAAAGTTAGTGAGAATGTTCACCTTGATCATATCTAGGTAAAGTTCAAAACAGGGTCACGTACCTTCGAAAACTAGGTCAATAGGTCAAATAATAGAAAACTTTGTGACCTCTCTTGAGACCATATTTTTCAATGGATCTTCATGAAAATTGGTCAAAATTTTTATCTTGATAATATCTAGGTCAAGTTCAAAACTGGGTCACATGAGCTCAAAAACTAGGTCACTGTGTAAAATAATAGAAAAAATGACGTCATACTCAAAACTGGGTCATGTGGGAAGAGGTGAGCGATTCAGGACCATCATGGTCCTCTTGTTAGCTCACCTGAGCCAATGTCCGTCGTCCGTCGTGCGGTGTCAGTCAACATTTTCTAAAAAAGTCTTCTTCTTGAAACCCACCAGGCAGAATTGCACCAAACTTCACAGGAATGATCCTTGGGTGGTCCCCTTTCCAAACTGTTCAAATAATTTCATTCCGTGCAGAACTCTGGTTGCCATGACAACCGAAAGGAAAAACTTAAAAATCTTCTTGTCCAAAACTGCAATACATAGAGCCTTGATATTTGGCATGTGACATCATCTAATGGTCCTCTATATAATTTGTTCAAATTTTGCTACTGAGATGAAAAGAGGCCCCGCCCAGGGGGTCCCAAGTTTTACATAGACTTATATAGGAAAAAACTTTAAAAATCATTTTTTCTGAAACTACAAGACCTAGGCCTTTGATATTTTGTATGTAGCTTTGCCTTGTGGTCCTCTATGAGGAGCGTTCAAATTTTATCCCTAGGATGAAAAGAGGCCCCGCGCCGGGGGTCCCAAGTTTTGCACAGACTTATATATAGGAGAAAATCTTCTTGTCTGAAACTGAAAGGCCTAGGCTTTTGATATTTGGTATGTAGCATTGCCTAGTGAACCTCTAACAGAATTGTTCAAAGTATGCCCCTGGGGTAAAAAGAGGTTCCACCCTGGGGGTCACTTGTTATATGAGTTATATAGGAAAAAATACTTCAAAAATTATCAGATCATATTTCCTAGACTGTTTAATTATATTTACCTGATGTACCCAAGTGATTACGGGTCACCTTACAGTGACCTTGACCTACTGACCTACTTTCTTGTTTTTTTAAGATACAGCCTTGAATTTGAATGACATGTACAGTTTTGCATACCGATCTTAAAACTGACTTTCAGTGACCATGAATTTGACCTACTTTCCTACTTTCTAATATTTTAGCATCAGTTTGCCATTTGAAACATGTGGCTCATATTACTCAGGTGAGCGATTCAGGGTCATCATGACCCTCTTGTTAATACTTTGGTAAGAAGATAGTTAAACATGAAATAGTAAAGTTATTAGTATATCTGCGTTTTCCGGCCTGTTCTAATGAGACCACTTTGATGTCCAAAGATTAAGTCTTTAACGACCACACAATAGACAATATTAACGAGAGCTCACGCGTGCCATTGATTAATTAATGAGGTGTTAAAGGATTAACTATGCTATGTTTCAAACGACTAACACGTAATCAACCAGGTGTAAACGTTTCTGTTGATTGTTAAATTGAACAAACCATATTTTAGATTAAATTTATAGTTACGAGTATTTAATTGTGTACAATACTAACAAACTACACACACACGCACAATGTATTCTTACATCATTTTATATACATACAGGAATTAATACTAAATGGTCTAACTCAGTAACAGTATTATTTCCTAAAAAGATCTCCTAATCATACACCTGATCAAAAAGATGCCCTAAATTGTGTTTTTAAAGTCATAATTGCGCTCAGAAACTAAGTCAAAGTAATATTGGATCAAAACATAAAACTATTTTCGAGGGGTCGAAATGTCTTGGGGTTGAAATGTCTTTGGGGTCGAAACGTCCAAGGAAATTCAATTCTGGGGTCGAAGTGTCTTGGGTTCGAAATGTTTTGCATTCGATGTGAAATTCACACAACTTGTTGCACAAGATCATGTTTTTGACACCTTTGAAAGTGGTAAACAAACATATGTAATTGTTATAGATTTTAGCAAGCCATACAGGAAGACCTAGGCTGGCGTTCCCATGAACATCGCAGACTAGGCTGCCGGCTCATCATGTTTTACAAAATATACCATAACCTAGTTGCAGTTAATCTCCCGCCATATGTCCAAATTCCTTACAGGTTAACATAGACACATGCACCCTCTATCTCTACGTCAATTATACAGGTTTCCTCTGACTACCACAAGTAGATTCTACTCCTTCTTTCCTCACAGCATTGTACGTACTTTGGAACAAACTCCCAAGCCACATTGCCACCCTGCCCGACCTTGATCAGTTCAGGCGGGCTGTTGTAAAGATGCAGTATTAATCTGGCTCCCGGTGTTTTTACTTTTTATCTTTTGACTTTTTTTCTCACTATTAACAATTTAATCATGACTAAAACACTTTTCCAGTCTCACTTATCCTGACATGCTTTCACTGTCCGGTTTTATCTCTCTCTCACCTATTTACTAACAATCCGACGTGCACTTATTTCCTGCCTATAACACTCGCGAGAGGGGTTGGCAGTATCCATAGATAGATAGATAGATAGATAGATAATAAACTTGAACAGCTGGGAGTCCGTCCTAAGGCATAACGGTGGATTTCTGAAGGACCGCAAAAATGTAGTCTTACTCGTTCAGTTTACTGGGGTGGCTTATTTTATGAACTGATATTTTATGCCTCATAGCCTTACCCGATCAGCATTTTACTGTTAGGAAAACGAAGACATTAAATAATTTCCAAAAAAGTAATAAAATACTGGTCAAACTTAATGTCACGGTACGGACTTGGTCATGTTTAGGGAGAAGATATGTCAGGCAGCCGGTTAGCTCGGTCGGTAGAACAATCGCCCTGTAGGCGAGGGGACCCGGGTTCGAGTCCCGGACTGACTGCACATTTTTCTCACCCTATGACATTTGGCGCCCACCATGGGACCGTGGCATGCTTGCTTGGTCAGTCTTACAACACTTGCAATATTATGTATACCTCCGGAATCGAGGACGAATTTCCAGTTTGTGGGGGTGTATGTCATGGTGCGGACTTGGTCACGTTAGGGGAGAATATGTGTCAGGCAGCCGGTTAGCTCAGTCGGTAGAGCACTCGCCCTGTAAGCGAGGGGTCCTGGGTCTGAGCCGCGGACTGACTGCACATTTTTGTCACCCTGTGACATTAAATTGCTCCAATAGATTAAACATTAATATTCATGTAGAAACGTCTTAATGAGTTGAATATAACGCATATTTTTAAATAAGAGACTTTAAATCTTCGGAAATATGTTGTGTATAGATGCGAGTGGATATCTACCCAGACACCGGTTTCAATACACAGCTGACTTTTTTTATGATCTGATATTTTATGGTTGTCATCCCTTGAAGCCGCTTACCCGTATCTACATTTTACTGTTAGGAAAACGTAAACATTAAAAAATCCAAAAAAGTCAAAAAAATCTGGGCAGACATAAACATTTATATTAATGTAGAAACTTTAAATGGGTTGAATATAACTCATAATTTTAAACAAGAGACTTAAATCTTAGGAAATATGATGTAAGCAGATGCAAGGAGATATTTACCCCGACACCGGTTTCAAAACACAGCGGAATGCCGATGACCCGAAATTGCAGAAACAAAACTCAAAATATACATTCAAAAAATGTCAGTGAGACTATTTTATGCTTTAATGTCAACATAAATTCATTATCAGAGGTGTAATCATTACAAATATAGTCCTGACTTCCAAAACTCTAAATGCCGCTTTTTTATATTTTGTTTTTTTCATAGTTGCGGCTTTAGAGTTTTGGACCAGGCCTACTATGAAACCATACCAAAATAAAAAGTTGTCCAACTTTTCGTCGCAAACGTAGTCAACTGAAATTTTGAACGAAGAAGTATGGGTATCTTGAAAAAATAATCACTTCTACATCAGTTAACACCATTTGTCAAATTCTGCAAGCAAATCTTACAATAAAATCGCTGATTTTTACAAGTCACTGTTAGATCAGCATCATTTCGGCGGCCATTGTTGAATAGCTACAACGAGATTCTCGCATGACGTAACCGCGCGAGCCGCTAAAATATACATGTAGACCTTGTAAACAAAAGAAATGATTTATACATACAAGTTTTCTTAAGGATTTATCTATGAAAGTAATAATTAAAATCAATTTCAATAAAAAATAACCATTTTCCCAAGTTTTTTTTGCCACCGGGATGCTGATGCAACTTCAAACTCGAAGCGGCACATGTAAGCGCTCTGTTAGCGGTTCGCGCGGGTGAAAGGTCAGTCTCGTATTTCAAAGGAGCAAGATGGCGGCGTAGAGTAAACGTTTCAGACCAGTTCGAAATTGTCAGGTAGTTCTGCCATCAATTATGGGCTTTAATGCGTAAAATTTGGCACAATGGTAGATTTTACTATATATTAACTGATCAGAAAGTGCTGCTGCCGATTTCTTTTAAAATGTACAAACGCGAGCGTGTCAGATTTCTGGCACGATTATTGGTATGATTTCCCTACGGAGTACACTTCAGCGCTCCCGTCCAAATACAGTATATAAACCGAGAGCGCTGAAGATCTTAAGCTATTACAAATACATTGTACATGTTCCAGAAAACGTTCCCAATGGATTTCATTGCGGATTTCCTAACAGAAAAATGCAGAATAAGTTTGAACGTGAAGAGACAGTGACAGTCAGAAGTTATTTTATTAAAAGCCAGTGTCATATATTATTACAGTCAACATTAGCTATGTGTAAGTATGTAAGTTTTGACCAACAGCACTCTACTGCTGCATATCAGATATTCGACTTACCAAATCTGCGGTTCCTCAAGGCTCTGGTCTCGACCCTTGTCTCATTCTTTCCTACATAAGTCTTCCTGACTCCAAACTGTTTGCAGATTATACTACATAGCATATCTGACAGTCAAATCTTCATCAGACTCCTAAACCTGGCAAAATGACCTGCATGCTCTTGAACTGATCCTTTGAATTTTTCACATAGAGGTGTGAAGTGTTACAAATAACAAGGAAAAAAAACCTTTAGTTTATATTTTCCTTTACATCCTACATGGCACTGAATTAAAAAGCACGAATGGCACGTGGTTATTTTTGAAAATCAAGATAAAAAGTTTACCTATTTATGAATTTTATTTAATCATAAACATCACAATTTTAGATAAAATTCATCAAAAAAAAACATACCTTAGAAGGTTTAAGTTCTCAGAAAAGGTCAATAAATAACGATTCTATACAGCCTATTGGTTTTCAAAATGAAGAGTACCCTGATCAGGTGACAACTGCAATGGCGGACAAAATATTGCTGACAGGGGTACCAATTTGAAACTTGAGTGTATAACTTGTGTTCAAATTACGTTGCATGTATTATTTTATGCCAGATCAAAAGAAAAATGGATTAGAAATATTTTGAAATAAAAGATGAGTTCACTGCATTTCATTTGATGAAATTATAGCGTGACAGACTTCTGGCACGATTCCTGGTTAGGTTTCAGCTTCGGATTCGTTTCAGCTCAGAGTTCCGTAACAACATATAAACACCTATGAGCTGAATTTTTTAGCTACACACTCGGGTACACTTCCCCGCCGATTTGGACAATGTTCTCGCTGGTTTTATAAAACTTAACTTTTTCTACATAGCATCCGCTTACAAAAGCTTGGGCTTTTTGTTTTCTGCGCAGGGATACGTGGCTATTAAGATAACTAATTCCGAAATCATCCGGAATGTCCGACAGAAAGATTTCTGTGGCCGCCATATTGTTTATTTTGTTTTGTCCCTTGATTATCGGGAGGCGTGGCTACAGTCTCTGGCGTACGGTCAATTATTAAAAATACTACGCTGGTATAACCAGGGACATAAATAGATACATGTAATACATTATTCCTGGTATAACATGCAATAGAATGACGAAAATGGGATTGTGTTGATCGTGATATAGGTTTGGATAATTTTTAATATTATGATAATTGAGTAAATTAAAACTGCTTAATTACCAATGTGCCTTTTAGATAATATTAATGCCTATGTTTTTATGTTGTAGAATTATATCCCAGGAATTCCGCTGTGTATATAACCAATTATTTTGACAGGAAATGATAAGACGTTGTCAAGTTCTATTTTATACAATGAATAGATAAAAGTATTTGTCAAGTATTTTGGCAAAATGTGTACGTATCAATGCAAACTTTTGACAACTTTAATATAAGAGTGTTTATATTCATATGTTCCCTAAGGCAAGATATATTTATTAAATTGATAAATACATCCAGTGCACGGTATAGGTGCCTTCGCCGTAGTACACAACATAGTGTCACATCGGTAGGAGTGAAATATAAAGACGTACCATTAACTAACCTGTCAAGTTCTGCTGCTATCTCATGTCTTCCCGGTACACAAAATGACCCATCGACTGCCGAAGGTATTACTTCTTTGATTGAGTGTGATTCAAACACCTAACATATCTTGTTATTTAAGGCCTTTGCTTATGTCAAGTGCAATACTTTATCAAACATACGTTTCATCAATATCAAATACTTTGCTTGTACTTTTGTAATAATGAAATAAAAAAACATAAATTTGCCTTGATTAAGATGACGGTATAACCATTTGTAATCATATTAGCCTTCTGTCCGTAAGTTTCCGATGGTTTCCGTACAATCGGAATCGGCTATTACCGTGGTTTGGGCTGGTCCGGGTCGGGCCGGGTTTTATAAAGGTAGCAGATCCGTTTTTGGTGGCTGCTGCCACCAGTGTGAAAAAGAATACTCAGTTTGAGAAATCTTGTCAGTTCTTTAAGACCATACTAACAACACAACCAAAAATAGTTCCAGGCTTTCCAGAGAAACAATTATCTACACAACGTGCAAATATGCAATGCTACAATATATGCCTTAATACCATTTTTAATGTAAAGCAATACAAACTGAAGTCAACGTATTAGTTAAAACAACAACGTGTATGAATACAAATATGCAAATTCATGGTCACGTGAATAAACGATGACCTAATGTCACCTGAACTAGAGCGATGATATTGATTAGCTATTGCATAGTACTAGAGGTCACGTAGCTTATAACGTAGATGAAGGTAGAAACTAAGCCTGGGAATCCAGACTGACAGTTCAAACATGTTTCCTAACCGCAGTGTCACATGTATAACTCCCGAAATTTTTAAGGCTGTATTTGATAAAGAACGATGACTTCTGCTAGTAATAATCCGTGGCTAAAAATAGAAACGGAATTTAAACGGAAAAGTTTCCAAACATTTCCGGTCCATAGACAATACCATGCAGTTTGTACCTCCGATAGCTTTTCCAGCAAGTTGTAACTCTTTATAGATAAGTCAGAATAAACTTAAATGTTCGTCATAGTTATCAAACTGTAAGATATTATATTAATGCAACCCTAGTGATCTAAGAACGTTACTGAATTTTCGACAGCATTGTCTGTTTTCGTTTCAAACACGCAAAAATATGACCACACGTTAATTAGGCTATTTATCGATAATCAGCAGTGATTTGGATTTCCTCAGGCGTTGATATTGCCAATTAACACTAATTAGCGCAAATTTAGTGAGATGATTTATGAACAGAACAGGACAGTAATTTATTGATATAACTTGAACATGTACAGTTCATCGTTATATTAAGAACAAAATATACTAAAACATGCTTAGCAATACGAGGGTGAACAAAACAAAAGAACATTAGTTTAAATTCATTCAATGACCTGCCGTGAGAATCAAATACAAGTATGTTTTCTAAATAATATTCCTTCAGCAATATAAAATACAATATAAGAGACTATATGTATGCATAGATAGACATGTATTCGGTACAATTTCGTCTGACAAAACACGAATTATCAACGTGGAAACCCACAGGTCGCCCAAGCTGACAAATGTTGCAAGCTCGCTTTGACTAAGTAGTGCTACTGTATCACGATTGCATCAACTTGTAAGCTCAGCGATGATATTAATGCTCGCCTTTTTGAAACGGCAATCTGTCAGACTGTAGTAAGTCGTTGGATAACAGATTTGACCAACGGTAAAATTAAATTGTTTCAAGACAGATTCTTCTCACTTCAGCTAAATTCATTTGAGTCGCACCATCAGAAAAACAACATAGTACATTTGTGGCCAGCATGGACCCAGATCAAACTGCGGATCCACACACTCTGGTCAGGATCCTTGCTGTTTGCTAACGGTTTCTCTAGTTGCAATAGGCTTTGAAAGCTAACAGCATGGATTCTGACCAGACTGCGCGGATGCACAGACTGGTCTGATCTATGCTGGGCGCAAACGCACTATCTTGATTTTCTCATGGTGCGTTTCAATATATCTGGGTTGATACAAATATATGTATAAAAATTAAAACGGTCTCGTTTCGCTAGTTACATATTTTTCGCCGATTTTTTTCTCAGTCTGACTAAAATTGTAAGTTTGTCTGACATGTCCAGCATTTTTGCGATGCCTGCTGTTACGTCTAGCGAACTTTTGAGTATAACAGATGGAGTGATAATTAATGCACCTCTAAAATACACTGGCTACAGAACTGACATTCTGAGGTACATTTGTGGTGCATGTTTGTGTTGTTTTCTTTCACAAAAGTCTCGTGAAAACCACAGCTGTCTGACAAGGACTAATTCAGTGTGTATAATAATTCATGACAGTCACTGTCCAAAAGCTTTAGAAAGAAATCTTAATAGCTGAATGATTTGGAGAAAAAGCTTATATTATCTATTTATAGTGAAACATGGTCGATGTAATTTATGTTGTATTTTTCGTCACAAATAATGAAAACGGAACAAAACTATTCATTAAAGACTGAATCAGTGTGTGTGTAAACAATGACTGGCAGTGAAAAAGGATTAATTTTGAAACCAAAGCCGAATATTTTGCAAAACAAGAAGGTTCTTATGGTTTAAATTAACAATTCTTTTCTTTGTAATATTTTACACATTGATTAGCAGCCACCATCAGCGCTTTGAGCGCTTTGATTTTTCTAGTATTTCGGACTTCCGAGCGATGTGTCAGACGGCTTCTGATATCTTACGAGATGCAGACCTGAAAATAAAAAGATACCTGTTTACATCTTACTTGAAGAAAAAATAAAATACATAGTAAACTTCATACAAAGCATAGATTTTTAAATCCACAAGCCACCTGAAAGATAATTTCAGCCCGCGAAAATACATGACATTTCAGCCCAAATTAGCCATATCTCCAACTGGCCTTAAAATGTTAGGGGAAATGATAGAGTCAAATGGCAACTTCCATTCTGTACTCAGTTTCAAGTATTACTTGCAGAGCTGGACAAAAATACCTGTCAACCGATTACTTTTTTCACTATTTTCAACTGTATGAGGCCTATATGACATTTGACAGTTCACGAGAAGCTGAATGCTGATAGTGGTATATACGCATTTCAAGCAGTTATATGAAAGTATTGCCATCAAGCTTACATTCGCATCTGCCAGAATTTCTGCAACATACCATTCTTAAACTTGTTAATCACAAACTCACATCAACAAATATTTCAAACATCAAAACAGCCTTCACTTCAAGGTTTTATCTCTAATGACAGATTTTGACCCTGGCCAATTCGAACCTGTGGCTGGAAACTACCAACTGCTACCTTAATAAGGCTATATAGTATATACCAATAAAAGAAATTGTCCTTTGTTTCATATAAAATTCAGCAACTTCAGAACAAATTTGTTACAGTTTCTAGATTTTCACTCCGTCGTAGACCTATTTTCCACAAGATATCCATACATTTGCTTCAAGAAAACGAAAAGAAAAAGGGGTGTTGAATAGTATGCAGTGAAATGCAAGTCAACTGAAGTCAGGTACGCTCATATTGCCGCATTTCAGAAAGCGGTCCGCAGAGTAAACACCTTACTTTCGTTTTCAAGTAAACAAATCGAAAACATGCGAATTATAGCATGAAAAGTGTCCTATTTTATGTAAAATTCATTCCACTAGTGAAATAATGCCCATTTGGTCCCCGATTTACGCGCAAATGCGCGAAAAATGGAAAAATTAGGTTCTATTTATTAGGGACTTCTTTCGACTACACCAAGGAAGCACATTTTTGACAGAATTACTGCATTATAACCTATAAGAAATATCTTTTATCAAATTTCATAACATTTTCATCCCTATTTTCAAGGAAGATGTAATATCGAACATGTTAACTAGTTTCATTGTGAAAATTCGAGATTTTAGAGAAATATAGACATTTAAGTGAGGCCACCCCCTACCCATTTTCTGGGCTAAATTTAGGCTCTATGGTCGTTTCATTGTAAATTTTGGTAAAAGTTTCACCTGTATGCATTATTTTTCACTTTGATCATTCCGTCATGAATATGACTCAAATGGAGGCATTTTGTGCATTTTCACACATTCTGGAGACAAAATATTGGCCTTTCTATTGCAGAAATTGCTGCAGAAATAGGCGCATCTACTCAAAATATGGTCAAAATTCAAAATTTTTCAAATTTAATGATTATTTTGCATTGAAAACATCATTTTATAACATATACAATCAATTTATGACTATTAAGACTAATTGTGATGTGTTTCGAGAAAAGTCTTATTTCAGCTCTTATAGGCTATATACCAATAAAAGAAATTGTTCAGTCTTTGTTTCAAATAAAATTCAGCTACTTCAGAACAATTTTGTTACAGTTTTTAGATTTTCACTCCGTCGTAGACCTAGTTTCCACAACATATCCATACATTTGCTTCAAGAAAACGAAAAGAAAAAGGGGTGTTGAATAGTATGCAGTGAAATGCAAGTCAACTGAAGTCAGGTACACTCATACTGCCGCATTTCAGAAAGCGGTCCGCAGAATAAACACCCTACTTTCGTTTTCAAGTAAACAACTCGAAAACATGCGAATATTAGCATGAAAAGTGTCCTATTTTATGTAAAATTCATTCCACGAGTGCAATAATGCCCATTTGGCCCCCGATTTACGCGCAAATGCGCGAAAAATGGAAAAATTAGGTTCTGTTTATTAGGGACTTCTTTCGACTACACCACGAAAGCACATTTTTGACCGAATTACTGCATAACAACCCATAACCGACCTCGACAGAGTTTTGTCCCTTGATTATCGGGAGGCGTGTCTACAGTCTCTGGCGTACGGTCAATTATTAAAATACTGCAATTAGGAATGACCTGTCGCTTTTATTTTTAGATTTGGATTTTCCAGACTGTTCCATTTTTATCGCTTTTATTAATAGATTTGAAAGGTTATTGGAAAAAAAATCACTGCGACAAGTCACTCCAAAATTTTTTAGTATAACCAGGGACATAAATAGATACATGTAATACATTATTCCTGGTATAATAACATGCAATAGAATGACGAAATTGTTTACTGCTTTATTGTGTCTGAAAGGGCGGATGGACCGTTATTAAACTTAAACAACGAACGAACGAAATTGTGATTGATCGTGATATAGGTTTTGAAATTTTTTAATATTATGATAATTGAGAAAATTAAAACTGCTTAATTACCAATGTGCCTTTTAGATAATAGTAATGTCTATGTATTTATGTTGTAGGATTATATCACAGGAATTCCACTGTGTATATAACCAATTATTTTGAGAGGAAAGACGTTGTCAAGTTCTATTTTATACAATGAATAGATAAAAGTATTTGTCCGTCTGCTTGTCTGTTTGTCTCTGTTTACTCGGAAATTAAATAAAGGTAAGATTTAATTTAATAGAAGAGATCGTGTTTGTTATACAAATCCGTTGTATACTGATAAAACAAAGATCGGGTGGGCAGACGCCGAGCGTCCATGTTTTTTTTTTTTGTAAACAGTGATGTTTTTCTAACGGCTTAAGCTTTCTTAAAACACAAATGATATAAATAATTTTTTGATCAATGGAAAGGATATAAAACAAGCAATTTATTGATTACTTTTGATCATTATTTCGAAATAATATGGATTAATTTTGAACACTTAACTTACAGTGTTTTTTCTAAAAGTTTGGAGAATCGCCACGCCGCTATTAAAATCATATGTCATTTAAAGATATTTGAATTAGAAAATATGAAAATCGTAAGCATTTCAAAACTTTTTGAATTTTTAAAATCCATAAATGAGCGAAAAAGTTATTAAACATTCCGATCCCATACACAAACAATGTAAAAACATTTGTTTTGCCCGTGACGTAACGGCGATCTCTCCTATATCAGTAAGATTTAACCAAAGAGAAATAGAACATTGAAATGGTATAACACACATAAGTACCATCAAGATATTGTGCGCATTATTTCTATATACTAATTAAAAATTCTAATGTCCCTCAACATTTTCATTTTTGGCATTTTCTTTCATAATACTAACAGTACACGTTCGATATTCCTCACAAATATTTTAATAAGAAATTACTTAAAGGGAATTCCGACAGTTTTTTATGCGCATCTTTCTACGCAGCCGACACTTTCTATGGAAAACTGAACTGAAGTCAACATTTGTTGAAACACGTTACAGACAGTCTTAAATATGAGGAATCTTGAATGAAATAACATTTTTGATAAGTTTTATCAGTAATCAAATGTTGATACTGGTTTATGTTGTATTGACAAGTATCATGCGTGACAGGTATCTTGCTATTTTTGTGGTTGTGTTTTCACATCGCATTTTGGTACAAAGACAGTGTTGTTCATATAATGTAAGATAATTGACTTAGTACTGATAAGACAATATCACCTTTCAGATTATTTAGTATTCAATAATAGTAAGAATTAAGAATTTTTAAAACTTTTTTTTTAAATTTCTAGCAGACATACATGTAATCAATTTGGCCAGGTTCGCGCCATTTTCCGTCCGAACAGGTGTTGTATTCTAGCGGTCTTAACATAAAATTTAGCCTGGTGACCCATATATTTTTAGCCATTTTTATGCTCACAATACAATTATCTATACACAAGAAAAACAGGAAAAAATTATATGAAAGAATTTTTTTCAAAATTTAAAAAAATATTCTTCACTATGGGTATTTTTCACTGAAAAAAGTTTACAAAAGTAAATATGAAACAATATTTTTTTTCATTTGTACCCATTATTGTAAGGATAGAGTATTACAAATATGATTATGATATCAAATAAGTATATAATAAAATGTGTAAAAAGAAAAAGACCTTATTGTGTTGTCTTGATCTATATTTTGGTTGGTATTTATAAAAAAGCAGAACATTATGAAAATGTTGAAAAATCGCTAGCAGTTTCAGCAACAGTGGGTGTGTTCAAAACAATTTTTCACAAAAACAAGCCTGGTGACCTATTATTTTTATTTGTTCATTGTTTTCAGCATAAATTTTCCTATCATATATGTGAATTTAAAAAAAATTCTATGAAAGGAAAAAAAACTATAGGAATTCTCTTTAAACATCAACAAAATCGGTAAATGTAAATGTATCGTTTTATTCATGTAACCTTTTATTTTTTTATAAAGCATCAAATGATCAGCAAAAATAAAAGTGGATGCATCTGGAATATATTTGGTATAGAGAAATTTTAATATAATCGACAAAAAACATAAGCACTAAGTTTCTTCTATATAAGGTAAAATGATACTTGTTTATTGTAGTGGCATGTGCAGTCACAGTGACATTGTCGGTCGTAGTTAAAACATACATACAAAGCTCCGGTCCATTGAAATTTAATTCGATCAGTAATGTAATTAGTCACACTTTCGCATCTTTTTACGTCCCTTTTACTGAAAATTTATTTATTGTCATTATAATCGCGGGTATATGTTTAACTGTTTTGAACATTTATATATAATCCATTGATTTATAATTTAGAAGCGGACTGAATGCTGTCGAAAATCCTGGTTCTGTTTAAATGTATTGCATTTGAATTTTACTTTAGTCTGATAATGTTTTATTGCACATATTATAGAGAATTATAGCTTGGAAATCTCTTGTCAGTATTTGATATCTTACAATATATTGTTATGTATACCATGTATCATTTATATATTATAATATATTAATGCCAATAAACTTGAAACTATATATTTAACATATTGAGAGTAGAGTTCGTGAACTGATATAGATATCAATGGGTCGGTTTTTGGGGTGCAATGCCCCCAGATTTAACAAACCGTCTTTCAATTTTCTTGTCGAGCTTATGACCAAACTGACAACACACAGAAAACAAGTTCCAAAGTATTTATCAAACATAACTTTCATAATGCATTTTGCAACTATATTTTCGATCCAGATATGATTAAATAGATCTACAGATTTTATATCAACAACAGTATGTGAAGAAAACTAAACTGCATTATAAATATAAATTATAGTAGATCTTCTTAAGCGTAAGAATAATAGACGCTTGATTTGATCACGTGATCGATTCTGAAACCGACACTTGTTTTGATCATGTGACCAATTCTGAAATCCAATAACTAGATTCAATACGCTCAAAAAAATGTGTTCATGATTCTGCGTGAAAATAGCAAATACTAAGGAATTGCAACGCCACTGATAAGCCGATAGATTATTGATTTTTTCATCACCGTGCCTCGACACTGTTGTGGATGTGTTTTATGGAGAAACTTGATCAGTTTGCGGCGATCAGTACCGTTTATCAGTAGGCGAATCTATAAATATCCGGCAACATCCAATAGATCCCGATTCGCAATCTGTTAAAATATCTTTTCTGTGCAAGTGTTATTTCTAAAATATTATTTCAGAAAATAGAGTGCTGAAATGAAAAACTTTTCGCATGTCTAAGACAATATTTTCAAGAGATATGTTATTTATAAAAATGAATACTATGTAAAAGATAATAATAAAAATAAAGTAAAAAAACAGTGGTTTACTTGAAATAGAATAGGTAGAAAAATTCATTACTTATTCGTCAGTTTGAATTTATGACTTATTTGGTTCGGGGGGAGGGGGGAGTGAATTAATTTGACAGTTTGATTTTTTGTAATTATTATCTCATCTAATAGTCGTCAGTAGATTTTTTCTCTCATTGTTCGAATTCGTAAAATCAACTATGAACAGATTACTTCTGTTTTACACCAACTATTAAGAACATTTTAAAGCTTAAAGGCATATTTATGTACTTGGTCGGACCGACCTTATTCGTGATTATTTATTATGTATAATTATATATTTTGATCTCGAAATCGGCTACAATCGTTAATCAAAATGTCTTGTCCACAGAAGTTGCATAAAAATGAATTGAATTTCAAATAGTTACTAAAATTTAATACACCATTGCACGGTGCTTATCCATATCGGCGGACTCTGTGCGAAATATGCTTTATCGGCGGTTTCTTGCGTCGGCACCGGCGATTCTTTGCTATAAACAGGTTGGCAGTTATAAAAAGTCAGATAAACACACCAAATTAATTAAGCTATAATGTTTCCAGATAGTCATTAGCCTAGAGCCTCTCTGTGTGTAATGCAGAGAGCCTGCCTGTGCATAAAGAAAAAAAAACTGGTATGCAGAGAGACCGCCGGTGCCACGACAAAACCGAAAGTAAGTGGTTTTGAAAAATTCCATTTACATTTCGGCCTATTTATCTTTATTATTTGGAAGAATATGGTTAAAGACTGTGGAAAAAGTCGGGCTAGTGTTCCATGTCAGTACACCATCAACAAATTTCATCGAGTTGCGAGCAAAATCGCTGATAATTAAAAAGTAAACACTATAAAATATAGAAAAGACAATCTTATGTTCCGCGCTCTTATCTACTTATTTTGAGCGGGCAAATCAGGAGAGATATTTTTTTTTACTTTTTCATGAAATCCGACCTCACAATAGGGCCAATAGAAACGCGTTTATTCTGGAAAAGTACAGCATTTCCCAAACTGAACATGTGCCCTATTCTTTAGTCTAAAGATCAGAACAATATGTATATATGTGTTTAACATAATTATAATGTTCGGGAAATCCTTGAAAAAGGACTGAAGAAAACATTTATTCCCAGATTTTATTTAAAAAAAAAACGCCATATACGCTGATCAAACTTGTATTTATCTGCAGGAAAATTATCGTTTAACGTAAAAAGTGCGCTAAATACTGTTATAATTGCGTGTACATATACGTACTTCATCATTTTTCAGATCGAGTAATTTTTGCTATGGGAGGTATTCCACCACTCCGCGATGATAACTTGCCACAGGTGCCAGTTATATTTTGGCCCCATTTTCTTGGTAACTATCCCTGCAGATATACATTTATGTTACCAGTTTAATGTATTTCATCTATCTGAGGGTGCAAATGGATTCTGATGGTGATATTCGAAGGCAGAACCACCAGAAATCTTGTTCTTTTTCCGCGGGCATTTCGTATCCTAGTTAACTCGAACCTAACTGTATACGCCAATTCGGTAGGTTTATTGATATGACGAAACACGGTTTTCAGAGTGTTTAATGTATTTCTTATATCATGATATTGATAGTTTGAAATACAGGTGTATATTAAATAACCTAAAATTGAAAAAGACAATGTTATTTTGATCAACAAACATAACAAACAATATGAATAACAATATCATCATATATCATGTATGTTTTTAAGAAAACAGTAACTGAATTTTAGCAATAGTTGGAATGGAAGAAAAGTAGATCTATTAAAATATTTTTACAGGTGTTTGTGTGTTAACTAATGACGACTCCTTATTAAAATGATACTTATTTGTAACAAAAAACATTCCTGAATTTTTTAATTGATAAGTATTGTACACATTAGAAAACATAGCCTAGATTTTTTCTGTGTCAGTTCAAGGAAATCCTGTTCCTTTAAACTTTCACATATTGGAATATTTTGACATTCTTTCCAAACTTTCATAAAGTGTTACAAGGTTTGCCTGTTTCTGTTAGACTGTCAAGAACACATGATGTCTGGACATAAAGTGCAAACAGAAATATTAAAGAAATTGAAATGCATTGTATAGTTTTATCTTTTTCATTTTATCAAACCCGGTAATGAAAGGTTTTTGTTTGTCAATGAACAGCTGCAATTGAACAAGACTAGATTTTTTATCTTTACCTTTTGAACAAAATATAGAAGTGTATTGAAAACAAAGTTAATAAATTTCATTGCTGTGCACTCTGAAAGTTGTGATCACTCCATTTCTTGCCACATACAAGTGCATTACATAATGCCTGCATGTACTTCCCTGACATAAATGGGTTACATCAAGTCTTGAAACTGCAAAGCATTGCCCCCATCAGTCCTCTCAGTACTTTGATTATTTAATGTCATTAATAATATGCCATTAAATTTATATTTCGAAGAATGGGGTCTTATTAGCTCACCTGTCGCAAAGTGACAAGGTGAGCTTTTGTGATCGCGCAGCGTCCGTCGTCCGTGCGTCCGTAAACTTTTGTTTGTGACCACTCTAGAGGTCACATTTTTCACGGGATCTTTATGAAAGTTGGTCAGAATGTTTATCTTAATGATATCTAGGTCAAGTTCGAAAATGGGTCATGTGCCTTCAAAAACTAGGTCAGTAGGTCCAAAAATAGAAAAACCTTGTGACCTCTCTAGAGGCCACATATTTCATGAGATCTTCACGAAAATTGGTCAGAATGTTCATCTTGATGATATCTAGGGCAAGTTCGAAACCGGGTCACGTGCCGTCAAAAACTAAGTCAATAGGTATACAAATAGAAAAACCTTGTGACCTATCTAGAGGCCATATATTTCAAAAGAACTTCATGAAGTTTGGTCAGAATGTTCAACTTGATGAAATCTAAGTCAGTTTCTAAACTGGGTCACGTGCCTCAAAAACTAGGTCAGTAGGTCAAATAATAGAAAAACCTTGTGACCTCTCTAAAGGCCATATTTTTCACAGGATGTATATAAAACTTTGTCTGAATGTTCATCTTGATGATGTCTAGGTTAGGTTCGAAACTTGGTCACGTGCGGCCAAAAACTAGGTCAGTAGGTCTAAAAATAGAAAAACCTTGTGACCTCTCTAGAGGCCATATATTTCATGAGATCTTCATGAAAATTGGTCAGAATGTTCAACTTGATGATATCTAGGTCAAGTTCTAAACAGGGTCATGTGCGGTCAAAAACTATGTCAGTAGGTCTAAAAATAGAAAAACATTGTGACCTCCCTAGAGGCCATACTTGTGAATGGATCTCCATAAAGATTGGTCAGAATGTTCATCTTGATGATATCGAGGTCAAGTTTGAAAGTTGGTCACGTGCCTTCAAAAACTAGGTCAGTAGGTCAAATAATAGATAACCTTGTGACCTCTCTAAAGGCCATATTTTTCAAGGGGTCTGTATGAAAGTTGGTCAGAATGTTCATCTTGATGATATCTAGGTCAAATTTGAAACTGGGTCATATGCCGTCAAAAACTAGGTCAGTAGGTCAAATAATAGAAAAACCTTGTGACCTCTCTAAAGGCCATATTTTTCAGGCATCTGTATGAAAGTTGGTCTGAATGTTCATCTTAATGATATCTAGGTCAAGTTCGAAACAGGGTCATGGGCGGTCAAAAACTATGTCAGTAGGTCTAAAAATAGAAAAACCTTGTGACCTCTCTAGAGGCCATACTTGTGAATGGATCTCCATAAAGATTGGTCAGAATGTTCAACTTGATGATATCGAGGTCAAGTTCGAAAGTGGGTCACGTGCCTTCAAAAAGTAGGTCAGTTGCTCAAATAATGTAAAAACGTTGTGACCTCTCTAGCGGCCATACTTTTTATGGGATCTGTATGAAAATTGGTCTGAATGTTTATCTTGATGACATATAGGTCAAGTTTGAAACTGGGTCAACTGCGATCAAAAACTAGGTCAGTAGGTCTTGAAATAGAAACACCTTGTGACCTCGCTAGAGGCCATACGCTTGAATCGATCTTCATGAAAATTGGTCAGAATGTTCACCTTGATAATATCTAGGCCAAGTTTGGAACTGGATCACGTGACTTAAAAAACTAGGTCAGTAGGTCAAATAATAAAAAAACTTTGTGACTTCTCTAGAGGCCATACTTTTCATGGGATCTGTATGAAAGTTGGTCTGAGTGTTCATCTTGATGATATCTAGGTCAGGTTTGAAACTGGGTCAACTGCAGTCAAAAACTAGGTCAGTAGGTCTAAAATTAGAAAAATCTTCTGACCTCTCTAGAGGCCATATTTTTCAATGGATCTTCAGGAAAATTGATCTGAATGTTCAACTGGATGATATCTAGATCAATTTCGAAACTGGGTCACGTAGGCCAGTAGGTATAAAAATTGAAAAACCTTGTGACCTCTCTAGAGGCCATATTTTTCATGAAATCTTCATGAAAATTAGTGAGAATGTTCACCTTGATGATATCTAGGTAAATTCAAAACAGGGTCACGTATCTTCGAAAACTAGGTCAATAGGTCAAATAATAGAAAAACCTTGTGACCTCTCTTGAGACCATATTTTTCAATGGATCTTCATGAAAATTGGTCAGAATTTTTATCTTGATAATATTTAGGTCAAGTTCAAAACTGGGTCACATGAGCTCAAAAACTAGGCCACTATGTCAGATAATAGAAAAAACGACATCATACTCAAAACTGGGTCATGTGGGAGGAGGTGAGCGATTCAGGACCATCATGGTCCTCCTGTTAGCTCACCTGAGCCAATGTCCGTCGTCCGTCGTGCGGTGTCAGTCGTCCGTCGTGTGTCCGTCAACATTTTCTAAAAAAGTCTTCTTCTTGAAACCCACTGGGCAGAATTGTACCAAACTTCACAGGAATGATCCTTGGGTGGTCCCCTTTCCAAACTGTTCAAAGAATTTCATTCCATGCAGAACTCTGGTTGCCATGACAACCGAAAGGAAAAACTTTAAAAATCTTCTTGTCCAAAACTGCAAGGCTTAGTGCCTTGATATTTGGCATGTGACATCATCAAATGGTCCTCTATATAGTTTGTTCAAATTTTGCCACTGAGATGAAAAGAGGCCCCGCCCAGGGGGTCCCAACTTTTACATAGACTTATATAGGAAAAAACTATAAAAATCATTTTGTCTGAAACTACAAGACCTAGGCCTTTGATATTTTGTATGTAGCATTGCCTTGTGGTCCTCTATGAGAAGTGTTCAAATTGTGCCTCTGGGATGAAAAAAGGGCCCCGTGCCGGGGGTCCCAAGTTTTGGACAGACTTATATATAGGAGAAAATCTTCTTGTCTGAAACTGAAAGGCCTAGGCTTTTGATATTTGGTATGTAGCATTGCCTAGTGGACCTCTAACAGAATTGTTCAAAGTATGTCCCTGGGGTAAAAAGAGGTTCCACCCTGGGGGTCACTTGTTATATGAGTAATATAGGAAAAAATACTTCAAAAATTATCAGATCATATTTCCTAGACTGTTTAGTTATATTTACCTGATGTACCCAAGTGATTACGGGTCACCTTACAGTGACCTTGACCTACTGACCTACTTTCTTGTTTTTTAAGATACAGCCTTGAATTTGAATGACATGTACAGTTTTGCATACCGATCTTAAAACTGGCTTTCAGTGACCATGAATTTGACCTACTGTCCTACTTTCTAATATTTTAGCAGCAGTTTGCCATTTGAAACATGTGACTCATACTACTCAGGTGAGCGATTCAGGGTCATCATGACCCTCTTGTTAATACTTTGGTAAGAAGATAGTTAAACATGAAATAGTAAAGTTATTAGTATATCTCCGTTTTCCGGCCTGTTCTAATGAGACCACTTTGATGTCCAAAGATAAAGTCTTTAACGACCACACAATAGACAATATTAACGAGAGCTCACGCGTGCCATTGATTAATTAATGAGGTGTTAAAGGATTAACTATGCTATGTTTCAAACGACTAACACCTAATCAACCAGGTGTAAACGTTTCTGGTGATTGTTAAATTGAACAAACCATATTTTAATTTAAATCCATAGTCACGATTATTTAAATGTGTACAATACTAACAAACTACACACACACGCACAACATATTCTTACATCATTTTATATACATACAGGTATTAATACTAAATGGTCTAACTCAGTAACAGTATTATTTCCTAAAAAGATCTCCTAATCATACACCTGATCAAAAAGATTCCCTTAATTGTGTTTTTAAAGTCATAATTGCGCTCAGAAACTAAGTCAAAGTAATATTGGATCAAAACATAAAACTATTTTCGAGGGGTCGAAATGTCTTGGGGTTGAAATGTCTTTGGGGTCGAAACGTCCAAGGAAATTCAATTTTGGGGTCGAAGTGTCTTGGGTTCGAAATGTCTAGCATTCGATGTGAAATTCACACAACTTGTTGCACAAGATCATGTTTCTGACAACTTTGAAAGTGGTAAACAAACATATGTAATTGTTATAGATTTTAGCAAGCCATGCAGGAAGACCTGGGCTGGCGTTCCCTTGAACATCGCAGACTAGGCTGCCGGCTCATCATGTTTTACAAAATATACCATAACCTAGTTGCAGTTAATCTCCCGCCATATGTCCAAATTCCTCATAGGTTAACATAGACACATGCACCCTCTATCTCTACGTCAATTATACAGGTTTCCTCTGACTACCACAAGTAGATTCTACTCCTTCTTTCCTCACAGCATTGTACGTACTTTGGAACAAACTCCCAAGCCACATTGCCACCCTGCCCGACCTTGATCAGTTCAGGCGGGCGGTTGTAAAGATGCAGTATTAGTCTGGCTCCCGGTGTTTTTACTTTTTATCTTTTGACTTTTTTTCTCTCTATTAACATTTTAATCATGACTAAAACACTTTTCCAGTCTCACTTATCCTGACATGCTTTCACTGTCCGGTTTTATCTCTCTCTCACCTATTTACTAACAATCCGACGTGCACTTATTTCCTGCCTATAACACTCGCGGGAGGGGTTGGCAGTATCCAGAGATAGATAGATAGATAGATAGATAATAAACTTGATCAGCTGGGAGTCCGTCCTAGGGCATAACGGTGGATTTCTGAACGACCACAAAAATGTAGTCTTACTCGTTGAGTTTACTGGGGTGACTTATTTTATGAACTGCTATTTTATGCCATCCCTCATCACTGGCACCAGACCAGAAAGAAAATGCCTCTGTACATGTTATACCTTACATCTAGGTATCATATAAGAACCATGGTCGTGAACGGCAAAATATACTAACCCATTTCAATCGCGTATTTCATAACTAAAACGCGCAGTTCAGTAAATATGTACTATTGATATTAAACACGTGGTAATTTATCTTCCGTTGTGTACCTGTCACATTTCTTCAATACTTCTTATCTTAGAAAAACAACGTGTAGTTTATAGTTTTTTTTCAACGGTACACAAAAAACATGCTTGAACTTCCCTGGTAAAGTTCCGGTCTAGATTACAGACACACTCTGATTGGCTGATGTGAAAAAATGTATGTCCGTCGTCATTTTACTACACGTGTACGTTTAAATATTTATATGCAGCATAAATGTGCAAAATAAATTAAATAAACAGAATACATGTATACCAATGTATGATTTCAAAGTCAAAAGCATATACAAGATGAATTTCATTCATCATTTTGAGTTTTATTGTAAAACTGTGAATATATTGCATTCTGTTTTTGTTTGTTTACCTTTCGCTTAACATGTGCACACTGCCGTGACCTCTAGACCGGATGTTCATTAGGGGAGTTCACGCAAGTTTTTTCTGTAACGTTGACAAAAGCATAAAATATGTGGAGAATCTCTGCAATATGGAATATTGAGACAATGTGACAGGTGCACGAACGAAGATAAATTATCGCTTGTTTGGTATCAATAGTACACATTTACTGAACTGCGTCTTTTAGGTATGAAATATGCGATTGAAATGGGTTAGTATATTTTCCCGTTCACGACCATGGTTCTTATATGATACCTAGGGGTAGGGTATAACATGTACAGAGGCATTTTCTTTCTGGTCTGGTGCCAGTGTCCCTCATAGCCTTACCCGATCAGCATTTTACTGTTAGGAAAACGAAGACATTAAATAATTTCCAAAAAAGTAATAAAATACTGGTCAAACTTAATGTCACGGTACGGACTTGGTCACGTTAGGGGAGAAGATATGTCAGGCAACCGGTTAGCTCGGTCGGTAGAGCACTCGCTCTGTAGGCGAGGGGTCCCGGGTTCGAGCCCCGGACTGACTGCATATTTTTCTCACCCTATGACATTTGGCGCCCAACATGGGACCGTGGCATGCTTGCTTGGTCAGTCTTACAACACTTGCAGTATTATGTATACCTCTGGAATCGAGGACGAATATCCAGTTTGTGGGGGTGTATGTCATGGTACGGACTTGGTCACGTTAGGGGAGAATATGTGTCAGGCAGCCAGTTAGCTCAGTCGGTAGAGCACTCGCCCTGTAAGCGAAGGGTCCTGGGTCCGAGCCGCGGACTGACTGCACATTTTTGTCACCCTATGACATTAAATTGCTCCAATAGATTAAACATTAATATTCATGTAGAAACGTCTTAATGAGTTGAATATAAGCATATTTTAAAATAAGAGACTTTAAAGGTGGTCAATCACATTTTACACTATTTAAGCAACATTTAATGACATTTTTTACTTTTTGTATATTCTGGTAGAGAATTATTTAAGGAACAAAAAGACCGATTACATAGAGTTAGATTCCTATTTGAAATGTATATTTTATTATTTTTATAAAATTTTGTAATTACTCCCCTTTAATATGAAAGTATATAAAAAGCTGGGCATTTCTTTTTATTTCGATACAATGTCTAGTTTTACATTTGCATTTGATAGACATATCAACTATTGAACAATCTGAACCAAAATGCAAGTTTAAAAGCTGTGTGTAGCTTCTGAATTCATTTATTTCCAATCTATCTTGGTTGCGCAAACAAGATAGGCAAAGGGAGGTAATAATAATTTTTCAAACTTGCGTTTCTAATGAATTCCATCTAAATACATAATTTTTAATGCAAATATTAAACAAATATATTACAGTATGTCTAATATTTATACATTTCCTTCGGCAAAGTATGTTTATCAAATTTATACTTATGATAAAATAACTCTATCTTCGTTGGGCAACCAGGATAGGAAAATGAAATTTTAAAAATACCTCCAGTGAAAATCTGATCTGTATTAAGTGTTAAGTGAACATAAATGAGTGTAAATGATCAGATGCTAAAGTTTCGAACAAATCCGTTACATGGCCAAAATCTGATTATCCACCTTTAAATCTTCGGAAATATGTTGTGTATAGATGCGAGTTGATATCTACCCAGACACCGGTTTCAATACACAGCTGACTTATTTTATGGTCTGATATTTTATTGTTGTCATCCCTTGAAGCCTTACCCGTATCTGCATTTTACTGTTCTTCTTCTTCTTCTTCCAATAGTATGCTGGGCCCTCTCTGGAGCAACATCGCATATGTGACCGCTGTGAGGCGCGGCGTGCAAGTAAAATGGTTAAAAGCTGATAAAAACCCCTAGTTTGGGTGTCTAGTGGAGTCTGGCTACTCCAGCCTTGAAGGACTCCAAGGTCTGGGCGGTCGCGATGGACTCTGGGAACTGGTTCCACAACCGGATGCCAGCAGGAAAGAACGAGTGGCGGTACACGTCAGTTCTGCAGAAGGGTAACATGTACTTCTGGCTATGGCCACGAGTGGACAGTGCTGCTGGGTGTAGATATGTATTCCGGGGAATGGCAACTAGGTCGTTGGTAATCCGGTACATCATAACCAGTTTTGCATCGGTCCGCCGCTGCTGTAGCGTGTCCCAGCCGAGTTTCTGGATCATTCCACTGGTGCTACTGGTCGTTCTGTAGTCGCCCATAACAAAGCGAGCTGCTTTACGCTGTACCCCTTCCAGCTGGGTGATGTTCTTGCTGGTATGCGGGTCACAGGCTGGCGAGGCATATTCCAGTATGGGCTTGACTAGGCCGGTGTAGCACTGGGCCTTGGTGTTTCTAGGGCACCTGGTCAGGTTTCTGCGGAGAAAGTCTAGGGTGTTGTTGGCCTTTCTCGTCTTGTCTTCTATGTGGGCATTCCAGGTCAGGTTGACTGCTATGGTCACTCCAAGGTATTTTCCGGTTTTGGTGAAGTTCAGGTTTTGGCCATGGATGTAATGGGAGGCTTTGATGGAAATTTCTTTTCCTGGAGACGCGTATCACTTCGCATTTGACAGAGTTAAATGACATCTGCCAATCAGATTCCCACTGATGTAGCCGATCAAGGTCTTCTTGTAGTAACAGGGTGTCCTGGACAGTGCGGATCTTCCGATAGAGGAGGCTGTCGTCGGCAAACAGGCGTGATGTGGATGAGACTTTCTGCGGTAGGTCGTTAATGTACACGAGGAACAACATGGGCCCCAGTACAGTTCCCTTGGGGACACCAGAGGAGACATCGGCTGAACTTGACTGTTGTCCTTCAACGATGACCTTCTGGGTTCTGTTGGACAGAAAGCTCTGTATCCATTTCAGGGTGTTGCCGTGGATACCATAGTGGCGCAGTTTAAGGGACAGGCGCTGATGCGGGACCTTGTCAAAGGCCTTGCTGAAGTCCAGCAATATGTCGTCTATCTGTTCCCCTTCATCGATTCTTGATGCTAGGTCTTGGAGGGTGACTATCAGCTGGCTATCGCAGGATCGTCTTTTCCGAAATCCGTGCTGGGCATCTGATAGTATGTTGTTGGCATCAAGATGTTGCATGACCTCACTGTGGATAATATGTTCCATTACTTTGCAACAAACGGATGTAAGGGAGATCGGCCGGTAGTTCGCTGGGTTGCTTTTGTCTCCTTTCTTGAAGATTGGCGTGACAAGGGCCTTTTTCCAGTCATCTGGTACCTCTCCCTGGTATAGGGAGGCTTGGAAGATTAGGGTGAGTGCTGGAGTGATCTCAGCTGCACATTCCTTGATGAAACGGGATGGGATGGCATATGGACCCTGGGCCTTGTGTGGGTTGAGATTCTCTAGTAACTTAAGTACGCCTCCCCCATGTATGGTGAACAATTTCATTCGAGGACGCGGGCTGCCAGCCATAGACGGCATGTTGGACAGGTCTTCTTTAGTGAATACGTCACAAAATTGATCATTCAAGATGGTGGATTTGGTTTGGGCATCACTGTATGCAATCCCATCTTTTTTCAGTAGGGGGACCCCACTGCTATCACATTTCTGGCTGTTAATATATGTGTAGAGTTTTTTGGGGTTGGCTTTACTAGACTTAAGTGAAACCATGTCATTGACGTAGCTGCTACGGGCTTGTCTGCTCTCATACTGGACTTCTTTCTGGAGTTGTTTGTAGCGTTGTATGTCCTCTGTGTTTCCGCTCTTCTTGGCTCTCCGGTGGGCTCTCTTCTTCTTACGTGAGAGACGCTTGATCTTCTGGGTGATCCAGGGTTGGTGAAAACGAGCAGATGACATCTTCGATGGAATATCGCTATCAATTATGTTGGTGCAAAAGGTTGAAAATTCGTTCCAGAATTGGTTAATGTCAGTATCAATGTTGTGTGAAGTTGTAAATGAATCCGAGAATGATTTGGTATTTGATTTCATTTCGGTAGGTTGGCCCGTGTCCAGAGAAGAGAAGTAACTTCCTCTTTGTTGGCTTCTTCCTTGGAGCAAGGACTTTTGCCTCGGTGAATACTATGTCGTGGTCAGTAAGGCCTGGCATGGGTTTGGTCTTGCTTACAAGAGAGGGTTTGTTCGTTAGAAAAACGTCCGGTGTGTTGTATCCCCGCGTTGGGAAACTGACAGTTTGTTCTGAGCTGGTGTCACACATGGTGTCCAGGAATAATTCACTAAGGGCGTGGTTGTAGTTGGACCCTGTGACTGTGTTGTTGCTCTTGGATACTGCTGGTGTAGTCCCTCTGATATTCTCGCAGAGCTCTTCCATGTATGTCTGGTCACTACTTGGTGGTCTGTATAGCGCATCAATTATGAGCGGTTCATTGTCG